>NC_136993.1:43575701-43733363 GCF_032717465.1 Coenobita brevimanus | reverse complement strand
GAAAGATGTTTGTTGTGCGTGCCCCATTCGCAAGGTTGCCATTTCAACCTCGAATTATTGGTATAATTTACTTGTTCTACTTAATGATAATACTCGCCCTTATATGCCGTATTATGACTGTCCACAGTTGCGAGGTGAACTGACGTGCAAAGGAGGGTGGGAGGAGGAGGATGTACCCCAACCCCACCAAGAGGAGGATACCCCACATGGCGTCAGAGGGAGGAGGGGGTGCTGTAAACTTCGCACATGACACGGTGAGACGAGACCACATCTGCTTCATTACCCTCATTATGGAAACTCATAATACTGAACAATCGCAAAATTATGAGAAACTTCATGAACTATGTTTATGTGAGGAATAAATACGATAAAAAAGAGAAAACTATATGTTTCAGTTTATATATTAAGGAAATATTACGCTGTATAATCATAAACTGTGGGTGAAACAATGCCCATGACTTAAAATGACACTGATCCAGACGACTTGTGGATGGCAGCCTTCAGAGATCAAGGTCAAACCACTTAGTAGTGTTAATCTTTTAATGATTATAACATCTTAGGCTAAAAGACTAAATAACATGGTGATCCTAGCATTAACACCTACACTGAGTCAAAACTTGATAATGGAGTTTAAATTGCTTAATAACTAATAAGGATTCTGATACACCAAATGAAATTATACATATACACACACACACACACACACATATATATATATATATATATATATATATATATATATATATATATATATATATATATATATATATATACTTATTTATTTACGTATCCGACTCTTGGGCAAAGGCTTCAGGGCCTGTTCTCTGGGGCATTGACCCTATCCCAAGACCCAGTGGTCCTCCTACACCTTTCGCATGTCATAATTAAGCGCTAACACCCACCACTATTGAATACATGCTAAGGCTGTCTCATCATACAGCTTGGGTATTATATTATATATATATATATATATATATATATATATATATATATATATATATATATATATATTTTATGGGATGCTAGGATTATCAAGCTTCGACATAGCCGTGGCTCAGTGGGTTAAGAAGCGCTCTGCTCTAACCGCAAGGGTGGAGGATCGAATCCACTCCAAGGGTACAAAAGATTAAAAGAGACATCAGGAAGGGGCATCCTTTCATAAAGATGCTACACATCCAAACGAAAGTCCTCTACCCAGGGCAAACGCTCCTAGCCCTTATCCAAAAAAGGGGTACCTGGCATAAAACTCACTCTTAAATCTTATATATATATATATATATATAGTATCTCTTTCTCTCTCTCTCTCTCTCATATATATATATATATATATATATATATATATATATATATATATATATATATATATATATATATCATCATCATCATCAGCAGCCATTATAAGTCCACTGCTGAACAAAGGCCTCCCCCAACCTTCTCCACGAATTCCTTGACTGAGCCAATCTTTGCCTCGTTTTACCTGCAAATTTCTCAATCTCATCCCTCCACCTCCTGTCTGGCCCTTTCTTACAATCTCTTTGTGTCCAGTCAGTCAATTTGCTCGATTATCCTTTCTTCTACATGGCCTGCTCACCTCTCTGTTCTTTTATAACTTCTATAATTTATCTTAGACTTTAGTCTGCTCTCACCAGTTGACCTTTCAAGTAAAGATATTCCCAACACTGACCTTTCCATTGCCCTCTGAGAACGAATTAATTTATTTTCCATTTATTTTGTCAGTCAGGTCTCACAACCATACGTCATAGCTGGAATTATATATTCATTTTATACTTTTCTGTTTCATACAAATTGGCAAGCTATTTCATAATGTCTCTATGTTTACCGAAAGCTTTCATCCAATTGTGCGTCTTTTTATTTCTCTTATCTTTCGTTAATTTTAGTATTTGTCCTAATATTTCGACTCTTCTTGTGACGCTTTGGTATTAAACATTACTTACAAATCATATATATGATGGACTATATTTTTGCCATCCTCTTATAGATCTGTTGGATGCCACAACAGTTACATTTAGTATGCAGAAACTAGTCTACTGTGTTCTGAGTGCAGGCATATATCAAGATTTATGACCCCACTAAGGCCACAGTCAATGGGATGCTGAGAAATTCAACTTGACTTGGCAAGAACTGCCAAAGTGCGTAGATGCTGAAATGGATTGGGACTCACCTGCGTTGCTGATGGTATATGGTCTGATATGAGTCTACCGGCTACCCCTGCAAAACTGATCTGGCTATGAGTTACGTTTACCCATTGACTTTTATACGACCATCGAAGAGCTGCCTACAGACACCACCAGCTTGCGTGAAGCCATTCAGAAAGGTTGTCTGAGGTACAGCTGCCAGCACTCCCGCGTGTTACAGGGGCACGAGGGTTTAAAGAGATGGCACCACTGTGATTATTTATTTCAAAGCAGTCCACGTGAGTAATCTCGATACAGTTTATGTAATATAAGTATGTGTTCATTTTCAAGGTTGCCATTTCAACCCGAATTATTGGTATATTTACATTGTTCTATATAACGATATACTGCCCTATGTAGCTGTATTGACTGTCCACAGTGGAACTGACTGTATAGGGGAGGGAGGGTAACCTGTCTATTTATTAATGGCGTCAGAGAGAAAGTCACAGACATGAACGGTGACCACATCTGTCATTACCCATTATGGAAACTCAGCAATACTGAATAATCGCAAAATTATGATAAACTCCATGAACTTTTTTAGAATAAACCACATATGAAATATATGTTTCAGTTTATATATGGAGCTGTTTAATCATAAACTGTGGGTGAAATATGTATGACTTAAAATGACACTGATCCAGACTGAGACTTGTGGATGGTATTTCAGAGATCAAGGTCAACCCATTAGTGGTGTTAATCTTATCTTTATAATGATAACATCTGTAAAAGACTAAATAACATGGTGATCCTAGCATTAACTCCTACACTAAGACAAAACTTGATAATGGAGTTAAATTGCTTAATAACTAATGAAGGATTTTGATACACCTAAATGAATGAGGTTAAGTTCATGTATATACATACATATATATATATATATATATATATATATATATATATATATATATATATATATATATATATATATATATATATATATATATGTATATGTATATATATATATGTATATATATATATATATATATATATATATATATATATATATATATATATATATATTATATATAGATTATCTATATATCTATACAGTATCTCCTCTCTCTCTCTCTCTCTCTCTGTATATATATATATATATATATATATATATATATATATATATATATAATCATCAGCCATTACAAGTCCACTGCTGAACAAAGGCCTCCCCCAAACTTCTCCACGAATTCCTTGACTGAGCCAATCTTTGCTACGTTTTACCTGCAAATTTCTCAATCTCATCCCTCCACCTCCTGTCTGGCCTTTTTCTACAATCTCTTTGTGTCCAGTCAGTCAACCTCTTGCTCCATCGATTATCCTTTCTTCTTGCTACATGGCCTGCCCACCTCCATTTCTGTTCTTTTATAAATTCTATAATTTCTTTGACTTTAGTCTGCTCTCTCACCCAAGTTGACCTTTTCCTGTCTCGTAAAGATATTCCCAACACTGACCTTTCCATTGCCCTCTGAGAACGAATAAATTTATTTTCCATCGATTTTGTCAGTTTCCAGGTCTCACAACCATACGTCATAGCTGGAATTATACATTCATTTTATACTTTCCGTTTCATACAAGTTGGCAAGTTACTTTTCATAATGTCTCTATGTTTACCGAAAGCTTTCCATCCAATTGTAATGCTTCTTTTTATTTCTCTATCATTATCTTTCGTTAATTTTAGTATTTGTCCCAAGTAATTGTACTCCTCGACTTCTTCAAGAATTTCTCCACTTATTCTTATGACGGTCTTTGGTGTCTGAGGATTAAACATTACTTTAGTTTTACTGTGGTTTATATTTAGCCCTACTTTGAGACTTTCTGTGTTCAGGTCATTTAACATTTCTTGCAACGTCTCTGCTGTTTATGAGATTAGGACAATGTCATCCCCAAATCTTAAATGGTTTAGCTTCTCTCCATCTATGTTCACTCCTTTGTTTTCCCAGTCTAGCCTTCTGAAAATACTTTCTAGGCATGCTGTACATAACTTTGGTGAAATTGTATCTCTCTGACGCATGCCCTTCTCAAGCTTAATTTTGTCTGAGTCCTTATGTTATTTAACTGTAGCAGTTCCCTCTTTATATATTTTTTCGAGCAGTTTTACAATGTTCTCATCCACTCCTTGTTCTCGCAATGAATTTATAATTGTTATGTGCTCCCCTGAATCGAAAGCCTTTTCGTAATCAACGAAACCTAAGCACAGTGGTTTATTATATTCTGTAGTTTTCTCAAATAGTTGATTTATTGTATGTAGATGATCAGTAGTTGAGTACCCACTTCGGAATCCTGCCTGTTCACGAGGTTGGTTTTCCTCCAAATTTGTTATTCTGTTTGTAAAGACTTTAGGGAAGAGTTTGTAAATGACTGATAATAAGCTAATGGGTCGATAGTTACTAAGATCTTTTGAGTCACCTTTTTTGTAAAGTAAAATAACTATTGCATTACACACACACTTTATATATACATATATATATATATATATATATATATATATATATATATATATATATATATATAAAGTGTGTGTGTGTTAGAGAGAGAGAGAGAGAGAGAGAGAGAGAGAGAGAGAGAGAGAGAGAGATTCAGTCTGTGCCTATATCGTTATTAGCCAAAAACTGATAGTGTGATTCAACTTGTTAAGCTTGTTTAGGCTAAATTTTCGAACCACGTTCCCACCACCATTATCACCACCACCTCTCATGCCATGACAAACTTAGTTTCTGGCAGACTATAAGGCCAGAGTGGGTATGGCTTCCTCACCGACGAGGTGGTGGGTTAAATCATGATTGGCTGCCCAACCTTCTTAAGTGTGACTGGGTGCAGAACTAACAAGACGAATATGACTAGATGGTTTCTATACCCAGCTACTGTGCAGTCAGGAATAGTTAGCACATGTTAGAGGACTGTCTATCTATCTATATACCTAGGCTGCTTCCCCCAAGGAAAGGGAGGTAGCCGAGACAGGACGACACACTCCCCATTTACTCATCCATTCAAACACATTCATTCGCATCTTAGCCCCAAAGGGGAGAACGGACAGATCCTCACCGCACGACACAGCACAAGGGTCAACTGCGCAATGCAATCAGTGACATTCGCAGCACGGCCCGACAGCAGAACTGGTTTACCCCTGCCACATCATAACAGACCCATCCCCTTACCCGCACCTGACCTGACTAGCTGATCAGACCAAATGCGGGAGAATATCCCCTCAGGGCTGCGTCATCACTTATTCATTCACAATTTCTCTCCATTTATTTCTGTCACGCGCAGCCACTCTTCCTTGCTCAACAGACATCCCTCTCGCATTCAGCGCTCTCTTCACACTGTCCATCCATCCTATTCGTGGTCTTCCTCTCAGCCTTACACCTCTCACATCAGATCTAGTTATCTTTTTCACCAATCGCTCATTATCCATTCTCTCCATATGCCCAAACCATCGCAACACCCTCTGCTCAACTCGATCAGCCATCTCCCGAACAACTCCAGTTCTCCTTCGCACTTCATCATTTTGCACCCGATCCATACGCGTCACTCCACACATACTCCTCAGACACCTCATCTCCATTACATTCAAACTTTTCCTCTCTGCTACACCCATATTCCATGTTTCAGCCCCATATAATGCAGTCGGTACCACAACACCCTCATACAGCCTTCTCTTTACATCCATGCTAAGCGAACGACATTTAAACACTTTTTTCATTGCTCTCAGCACCTTTCCTACTTCATTTATTCTAAACTTCACCTCTGCATCTATTCTTCCATCCACAGCAACATGTGACCCTATATATTTAAAACAATCTACCTCCTCAAGCAACTCACCATTCAAAACTATATTCATCCCCCTACCATCTATCAACCTCGTACACTTCATCACTTTACTCTTATTCTCATTTACTTTCAATTTCCTCCTTTCACACACCCTTCCAAACTCCTGTACCAACTGTCTCAACCTCTCCTTTGAATCAGCCACCAGTGCAGTATCATCTGCAGCCAGCATCTGCTTCAGGTTCCACACTCTACCATCAACATCCATCAGATTCAGACCTCCACCTAACACATTTGCATTCATCTCCCTTACAACACTATCCATATAAATATTATACGATTAAGGCCACATCACACATCCCTGCTGCAGCCCCACTCTCATGGGAAAACAATCACTCAGAGTATTTCCCACTCCTACACATGGTCTACTATTTACATAAGAACTTTTCACTCCTTTTAGTAACATACCATGAAGTCCATACAATCTTAAAACAGTCCACGAAGCCTCCCTATCAGTTCTATTGTACGCTTTATCTAAATCCATGAATGCCCATAACTCATCCTTACCTTTCGCTAAGTACTTTTCACACATCTGTCTCACAGCAAACACCTGATCCACACATCCTCTCCCTTTCCTAATGCAACACTGCTCATCACCAATCACTCCCTTTGTACCTGTGAAAAATGTAGAGTAATTCTGTTAAACAAATCGGGGCCCTCTTTCTGGGCACCAAAATGTGAAAAATGTTTAATGTATCCAAGTCGGTATCCCTGCCGGAGCACCGCTATGTAAGAAATTTCTGGTAAACAACTCGTAGGTCGTTACTCGTTTATAAAGTTGTTCTTAAGTAAATCAAACAAGTCTCATAGAGTTAGGTGAAACGTAACTTAACCTTAACTCACCTACAATAACTATTTCTCTTCTACCTCATAGCTAATCCCCCCTTGAATTGGCCAATTCGTAAAGGATACTTAGCTAGTGAAGAGGGAGTGATCGATAACCGATGACGATGAGGCTGCCTGGTAGAGTTGCTTGAGCAAGCAAGCGTCCTTATGGTGCGTATGTACAACCTAGCTTGAGAGCGACTAGGAACAGAGTGTTAACTCCACAAGGTCTGGGAGCAGAGTGTGTTAGCTCCACGAGAACTAGGAGCAGAGTGCGTGAATGCGGCAAGCCTCAACACTTTCATCGCATTGTGGGTTACCAACTCTTATTTAATTACAGTACTAAATACAGTTAAATTACATCATGATATGTACAGGGTAAATCTAACAAATTAATCTTAGTTCCACTTAAATTAAAGTTAGACCAATTATTCCCTTTAACTATGTAAATATCTTAATTCCACATCTGCCTTAACAGGGGAATCTTTCCCTGCTTGCCACGTCACCTATCGCGCAGACGCAGCTTAGGTCAGTGGAAAATACCACATAATTACATGTATTTACAATGCATAGTTGTCCACGGGGGTTAAATGCAGTAGCATTTAATTTATCAATAACAAGAATTATTAAAGAGAACGTCGTTTCTGGGTTATTAAAACCGCTTGAATAGTTAACAACAGTCTCTCCGTCCTCTGCCTTTAACCAGGGATAAACTATGATAAATTTAGAGAGCGCAACTGCTCTGGGGGAAAATATTTCCACAGTTTGGGGCCGGCGGAAAATGATACGTTGTATCATGTAATATGACCCTTAGCCAAGAGTTCCTCCATAGTTCTCGAGAACCCTGTGCTGCGGCCCTACTAGGTCGCGCCTCTTGACCCGTTTGATCTTCACCATTCTCTGGATCCGGAGTGGCTGCTAACTCAAGGGGTACCAGTTTATCAATAGTTTTTATACTGGTATGTCCCCTGCATTTTATTTTTACGAGTCTCAGCACCCCTTCAGAATCTGGGTGTGTGGAGATCACTTTAGCTAATGGCCACTGGGATCTTGGCTGTTCAGTCTTCACTAAGACCACATCTCCTATGTTAATAACTGATTTGTTGCTGGCAGCTTGAGCTCCATAAAACCTCTCTCGTAGGCTCAAAAGATACTCTTCGCTCCAATGTCTATTCCACGTATCCAGCACCCTTTTCAGACGTTGATATCCCTCCCGAAGGTGTTGTCCTAAATCATTATTTTCTATGTTAGGATCATCAACTTCTTCCTGGATATCCACACAAGGCATCGGATGGAGCTTCCTGCCATGTAACATGTGAGCCGGTGTTAAGGCCTCTAGCGAGTCGCTAGTGTCATCTTGATAAGTCAGAGGTCTATTATTAATCCTGACTTCAATTTCAGTTATTACTGTTCTTAAATCTTCTCTCGTAATCTTAGTTCTATGTAAGGTTTTCCTCAGGCAGTTCTTGACAATACCAATCATTCTTTCGGTAAATCCATTTTGCCATGGAGCTCTTGGAGCTGTGAACTGCCAAATACAATTTCTGATTCCCAGCGCCGACTTAACCTTCGGGTCATTCATTATGTTCAATAGTAAGGGAGCTGCTCCAACGAAGTAGTTCCGTTGTCGCTTATTAACTTGCCAGGACAAGACCTTCTAGCGGCAAATCTGCGAAAGACATTGAGGAATGTCTCTGAGCTTAGGTCTTCCGCTAATTCTAGATGGACTGCCCTTGTGTAGGCACAAGTAAATAAACAAATGTAAACTTTATGGGGAGTTTCCTCACCCGTAACAGTTATAGCCCCTGTGTAGTCCACTCCTGTTATATGGAAGGGCCGACTTATGTTCACCCTATCCTTCGGTAGGGCTGGTGGTCCTGGGTAGATATAAGGTCGCTGCTCATACCTCCTACAAATGATGCAGTTTTTGAGATATTTTTTAATAACCTGTCTACCCTTAGGAATCCAGTACCTTTCCCGAATTTGGGCTAAGGTCTGCGGTACACCTCCATGGAGAGTGGAATCATGGGCTTCCTTTATAATAAGTTGTACAAAGCATCCACTCTTAGGTAATAAAATGGGATGTTTGGTTTGGATGGGCAAGTCAGCCTTTATCAATCGGCCTCGACATCTTATCAGACCCTTTCCGTCTAAGAACAAGCCTAAATTCTTCATCAGCTTATTCCCTTTTTCCAGTGTCTTGGCCTAAAAGTTTATATATTTCCCCGTAAGAATTTCTTTGTACTCTTTTCAGCCAGTATTCTAGGGGATCTAATTTCTGAAACCCCACCTTCTTATTCAAAAATTCAACAACCAATTTAGTAGTATTTAGAAGTTGTCTTATTGATGAAAATCGGCTGATGTCAATCACTTCTGGCTCAGGTACTACAGGATCCAAGTTCACTACACTAACCTCGGCAATACTGTACTGTTTCTGTTCAGGCCAATCCTTAGTGAGTAACCATTTAGGACCTTTAAACCACAAGTTATCTTTGATCAGTCTCCTTACGGTCGAACCTCTCGAGAGCAGATCAGCTGGATTTTGTTTGGAGGACACATGCATGAATTTAAATTTGGAAGACAGCTCTTTAATAGTCTTCACTCTATTACGGACGAAAGGAATTTTACTGTCTTCCTTCCCTATCCAGTAAAGACAAATCTCACTGTCAGTCCATATGTAAATGTCCTCAAATTGAGTATCAAGAGTAATGGTTATATACCTGGCCAATTTAGTTCCTACTTCTATGGAAGCCAATTCCAATTGAGGTAGGGTTCTTTCTTTAATTGGCGCAACTCTGGCTTTGGACATTATAATCTTACTATCCTCTCCTGTTGCGCAATAAGCTACTGCTCCATAGGCCCTTTGAGAAGCATCACAAAATATGTGTAAGTGCGACTTCTCATTACTGTTTATTTTCCTGGGCATACATATGCTTGATGTAGTTTCAAACTCCTTTCTAATCTGTTCCCATTGTTCCACATATGTCTCACCTAATTCAGTGTCCCAGTCTAACTTTTCTCGCCAAGCCTCCTGTACTAAACATTTGCCCCTAATAACTATAGGACTGACCAATCCTAATGGGTCAAATAGCTTGGAAACCTGACTTAACAAGGACCTCTTTGTGAGAGTGACATCAGAGAACTTAATTGGTTTCAAACTTATTACATCGGCTGTTGTATCCCAGTTAAGACCTAACACATTTTGAATTTTGGGAATGTCAGAATCTGGATAGTCCTCTTTTATTTTATTCCTCAAAAGCGGTGAATTTGTATTCCAGCTCTGTAACGGCAAATTTGCCTTCCACATTCGGAATTGGCTACTTCATAAGCCTTCAAAGCTTCCGACTCTGTATCAGCAACACCTTGCAAATTATCCATATAAAAAGCCTGCCCTATTTCTGGACATTTGGCATTTTCAAAATGATGCTTTAAAGTGTTGCAAAGTAGGAAAGGACTAGCACAAGAGCCAAAGAGCACCGATCGGAAACAGTAAGTTTTCAATGGACTATCCTCATTTTGAGGATCATGAGGCCAGAGGAATTTTGTAAATTTCCTATCCTCCTCTCTCAGTCCTATTCTGAGAAAAGCCTTACTAATGTCTGCTGTGTAAGCGTAAGGTTTCTCTCTAAATCTTAGTAACACATTCCCTAACTTCTCTGTTAGTGTAGGTCCAGAGTATAGGCAATCGTTCAAGCTAGCTGATCCCTTGGACGCTTTACTACTACAGTTGAATACTATCCTTATGGGAGTAGTTACTGAATCCTTGCTTACAGCATGATGTGGTAAGTAGTGTCCTTCTTTGTGGTTAACAGGGTATTCTACCTCTTCTATAAATTTATTCTTCAATTGATCCCTTATAATATTATCAGATAGGATCAGATGTTCTGGTTTATCTCTCAACTTTCTTAGAAGAGAATTTAACTGAGCTTTAGCTGCTTGGTAATTTGTTGGTAACTCTGAGTGGTTTAGTTTCCATGGTAATCCTACCCAATACTGTCCATCCTTAAACTCCACAGACTGATTATACAAGTCCAATGTTATTTTATCTTCAGGGGTTGGTTCCTCAGAGTGTATACCTATACTGTCTAGGTCCCACAGTTTGTGTACAGGTTCAATGTTTTCATCCAACAAGTCATTTATCTGAGTAGGTTCTAATTCTGCACCTATTCTAGCTACCATCAATGACTGTGTGGGGGTAACAAAGACTGAGTCTACTAGTTTGGCTTCTCCTTTAACTTGTTTTGGAAAAGGCAACTGACCCATAATAAGGTTACCTCCTGGACTCTTGAACAACTGTACCTTATTCCTTTTGATAGTCCTATGTAGGAATCTTCCACAATAATCAGAACCAATTATCATTTTTATGGGACCCACAGTATCTGATTCCACATTCCGTTTAGCCAACTTTATCCCTGAGCTTTGCAAATGATCAGAGGTTTCCTTCAATCCCTTTATGTATATACTTGTCTCCATAGTATCAAGCACAGCTGCTGTTATACGGCATTTATATCTGCCTAATTGTATTACAGGTCTAACTAAATCAAAGGACTGAGCCTTCCTAGTTGTTAAGAATCCAGTAATGGCTAGATTTACCTTGCCGATAACTGGTAACTTTAATTTCTCCACAATGTCTGCAGATATGAAAGTTTTCTGAGCACCCGTATCAAACAGGGTACATACTAATTGGTTTCTATTCTCAACCAATACTTTCACATCTGCTATTGGTACTGCAGCTGGCATTACTAATGGAGCATTCCCTTTTGCAATTGTCATATTGACGCTTGCAGGTTTAGGAACCTCAATATTCATCCTAGGGCATAAAGCACTATGATGATGATCCTTTTTGCATTTAAAGCAAAGATTTAATTTAGTCTTACAGTCCGCGGCAGTATGTTCGGAGTTCATACATATTATACAACACCCCAGTTCCTGAAGCTTCCCTATTCTAGAAGCATAATCAGGGTAGTGTTGACAAAATACACTGGAATGTTGTTCACCACAAAAGACACAAACTTTCCTGTCTTTTACCATGGAAGATTTTATTTCCTTAATATCTTCAGCATGTCTAATCCTTATCTTTAATACTTTATCCTCGGCCTTCGTGGAGCTAAGGAAAGTACCTATCTCTTCTTTAGGCACATACTTAGTCTTCTCTGACTTAACCTTCCCAATCAGTTGGTTAGTGGGTTTTTTCTTTACTTCGGTCTTCTGTTTGACCTCAGTAGTTTTTACTGTTACTTGCAAATGTTTACAGAGTTGCATCAAGCCTTCCTCAATCTCTTCACAGGAGAAATTATCCTTTTGATACTTACCATACAAAGCATCCTTGGTTTTCGGTGGAAGCTTTAAGGACACTTCTTGAAAGCACTCAGTCTTATGTCTTAATATCTTCGTAAGTACCTAAGGCCTTTAAGTTACAACTTATTGCAATTCGAAATTTTTGCAAGGAATCAAAATCGTGTCTAGGTATGGGTAATTCAATTAGAGCCTTCAGTACCTGAGTAATAACTTGCTGCCTGTCTTCGTAGTTTTGTCTAAGGATGGTCAAGGCCACCTCATAATTATTTTCTTCTACTGCTAATTCTTTTATCAGTTGATATGGTGTTCCTTTGACCTGTCCTAACAGATACGTAAATTTGCTGACTTTAGGGATATCTGTTCTATCGTGTACCAAATACTTGAACTGGTCCCAGAAGGATTTCCTGTTCTGTTCCCCATCAAACTCCAGAAGCATTATTTGTGGTAACACAGCTCTACTCTGCTGTGCCACAACTTGTGTTTCCGCAGCAGTGTCAGCTAATTTTGACTCTAGTGTCTTTACTACAGTTAAGTATTCTTCTAATTTGCTTTCAAACTTTGTGGTTTCTGACTCTAAGAGTTCCTTATTCTCAGCCTTTACTATAGCTGCTTCTAAAGTTATGTAACTCTCTTCATACTTATTCCATCGATCTTTCAGGATATTTAGGAGACTATTTATTTTCTCCTTGGACAGGGTATTTCGTCCAACGACTGGTTACAATCATTTATGGCTCTAGTTACCCATCCTGCCTTACTACTAGAAGATCTTTGCAATAAAGAAACAGACATATTGAGTGATTTCTAATTTAATTATTTAATTATAAATTCTAAGCACAAATTTACCTCAACTTAGTAATGATCTGATTATTTTAAATTTCGAAGAGGGTAGGGATTAGGTCCTCTTTGTGCAACTATCCCCCTGGGTTATTAGACCTCTAAGGTTACATTTATCCCCCCTCTCAATTTCGAAATATTCATTACAGCTCAGCTAATTATTCATTTAATTTTGAGGAATCTAGGTATTAGGTCCATAATTTCGACCTATCCCCCAGGGTTATCAAACCTCTAGGGTTATATTTCATCCCCACACTCAATTGCCAAAACACCCATTTTCCCTGAACTCGCTATGTACATATTCCCACATCATCCACTGCAACCGAACGTGGTAGTAGCTATGCCCATTGTAAGCAACCTTAAACACATTCAGCGCCTCTGCACACATCGGCTCTCCTCACTCGGGGCACCAAAAATGTGAAAAATTATTTGGAGGTTATGGTAAACAAATCGGGGCCCTCTCTCTGGGCACCAAAAATTTGAAAAATATTTAATGTATACAAGTCGGTATCCCTGTCAGGGCACCGCTATGTAAGAAATTTCTGGTATTTCCTAATAAACAACTCTTAGGTCGTTATTCTTCCCTAATGTTGTCCTTAAGTAAATTCAAACAAGTCTCATAGAGTTAGGTGAAATGTAACTTAATCTTAACTCACCTACAATAACTATTTCTCTTCTATCTCATAGCTAATCCCCCCTTGAAATGGCCAATTCGTAAAGGTTACTTAGCTAGTGAAGAGGGAGTGATAGATAACCGATGATGATGGGCTGCTTAGTGTAAGTTGCTTGAGCAATCAAGCGTCCTTTAGGTGCTTATGTACAACCGTGCAAGCTTAACTATGACTAGGAACAGAGTGCAGTGTGTGGCAGGCTCTACCTCCCTCATAGAATGGTAGGTTGCCAACTATTAATTACAGTACTAAATACAGTTAGATTACATCATCATATATACAGGGCGAATCTAACAAATTAATCTTAGTTTTAATTAAACTAAAGTTAAACCAAATATTCCCTTTAACTGTGTAAATATCTTAATTACACATCTGCTTTATACAAGGATCCTTTCATCCTCGCCACGTCATCTAACGCGTAGACGCAGTTTAGGTCAGTGGAAAATTCCATATGATTACATGCACATATTTACAATATATAGTTGTCCACGAGGGTTAAACGCAGTAGCATTGAATTTATCAGTAACAAGAATTATTAAAGAGAACGTACTTTCTGGGTTATAAAAAAACCCTTGAACTGTTAACAACGGTCTCTAGTTTTCCTCTGCTTTTAACCAAGGGCAACTATAATAAAAGTAGAGAGCGCAACTGCTCTGGGGGAAAATATTTCCCACACCATGCGTTTTTATCCGATTTTTCGTGGTTCCTTGTTAAAGGCTCGGTTATAGCTTTTTCGCTGAATAAATTTGCCTGAAGGTATAAAAAATAAGGACTGAAGTGTATTGAAACGGTTGAATTTGTTACTGAAATCAGCTGATGTTAGTTTCTTCTCTAATTTAGGTAAAAGCCTAGTATTGAAGAGAATGCACTCAGTACGCTTACCTGTAAAACTTGTCGGGAAAAAGTGGGAGGAGGAAGGTGGGAGGCAGACCACGTGAAGGAGTCCACCAGCCAATCCTTTGTGGCTGTATGTCTCCCGAGCTGTAGGGTAGCTCCACAAAGACACTGCATCTTCAAAAGTAAATACAAATAATTAATTCTTCGGCTGTCGTCAGGTTCCCTAAGCAGAAGAGAAGTTTGTGTTCTTAGTTTGAGGGGGGGGGGAGAGGACGGAGTGGATAGTTATATGAGAGGGGGATGTGAAATGGAGGGATGGCAGCCGAACGGCAGAGGAGAAAGCGATGTGGAGGTGATTGTCCATTCTTTGCGAGATTAAGGTGTCTGGGAATAAAGAAGCAAAAACTGCAAAAATTTGTATGTATTTTTTATCCTTTGCATAAGAATCTTGATAGTTTTTTTACGTTTTGGGCGTGTACATCTTTTCCTTGAGTATTTTTAAATCGTCTGACACTTTGCAGTTCAAGGGTGAACTGAAGACTTTATCTTTTATGCATATCGAATCTATCTTAATGTTACATCCTCACTCCACACTGCCACAGGCTCCAACAGCAGTAGTTCAGTACAGGAAGGACGTTGCCCCATGAGTTGTTCTTCCTATGGTCAGCCTTTAGGTGAACAGTACGCAAGATCAGCTGTGACGAAAATAAACACTGGCTTCTTAAAGTTCACTGCCTTTATTTTTCAAATGGTTACACTTAATGCTTTCCAACTTCAGTTTCTTAAAAGCACTGGAGCTATACATACTTTACTAACTGCTATTACACTTAATGCCTGACAATACTTCACTGTTACCACACAAGTACATAAAATAAGCTTCACCGACAGTAATTACATTTAATGCTTGCCAGGAACATTTCACAAACTTCACTAACAGCACTGCACTACACCCAAACTAAACCAAAACTGACTGGACTCCTTCTAGTCCTTTATCCATCCTTATATAAACTTGCATTACTCTCGAGACTTCGAGTATACTCTCGATGGGGAACAGTTGCCAATTCAGAGACAACTAAAACATGCCAAAGCTGTCTCACATTACATAATACTCTAAATCATTTACCATACAAGCTTAAATTACATAATTTAACAAGCAATCACTTAAATAAAACATTATTTAGGAAAAAAGCACGGAAATTAATGCATAACTTACTAAATAACTACGCTCACAAACACCAGGCTAACTGGCAAATTTGACTCGTGCCTAAACCACTGTAAACATCGGGAAATATCGAGATGCTTCTCGAACACCGAAATGACAAATCTGGCTTCTTACACCTCCCACTCCCTAGTTTTTTGTCGTCCTGACAAAACCACACAGTATATACAAACATAAACCTTAATCTTTTATGAATCATTTAACTATACACCAAATAATCCTTCAACTTATCAGGTCTTCTGTTCCGCTTCTGACGATATCCTTGCTCCTCCACACAGACCACTTCTCCAGGAAGGTCTTGTCCCTCTTCGGGAACTGTCACCATCCTCTTGTACTTCAGCTCCTTGGTCCTCCTCAACATCCTCGGCTGTGGGTGAGCACAATTCATCGGAGACGTCCCAGCTGTACTGTCCTGGCCCATGCTACTGCCACAGACGGCTCACGGGTGAGACTTCCTGCCTCCCAGAATCCGATACGTTACGTCTGATAGGCAGTCCAACACAGTGCAAGGCGCGTCCCATGGGCTTTGCAGCTTCGGTGACTGTCCCTTCTTTCGCTGACGATTGTATAACCAAACTTGGTCACCATTCTTGAAGCTCACCTCACTTCCTTTGGCATCATACTTGCACTTCATCACCTCTCTTGAAAACTTGAGGGCTCCCTGCACTTGATGATGTACAGCTGCCAGCACTACCGCGTGTTACAGGGGCACGAGGGTTTGAAGAGATGTGGCACCACTGTGATTATTTACTTCAAAGCAGTCCACGTGAGTGAAGCAGAGTAACCTCAAGACAGTTTCGTTAAGGAAAGATGTTTGTTGTGCGCAAGCTCCATTTCGCAAGGTTGCCATTTCAACCCGAATTATTGGTATAATTTACGTTGTTCTACTTAATGATAATACTCGCCCTTATATGCCGTATTATGACTGTCCACAGTTGTGAGGTGAACTGACGTGCAAAGGAGGGTGGGAGGGGAGGAAGGATGTACCCCAACCCCACGTGGGGTAAGAGGGAGGATACCCCACATGGCGTCAGAGAGAGGAGGGGGGGGGGTGCTGTAAACTTCGCACATGACACGGTGAGACGAGACCACATCTGCTTCATTACCCTCATTATGGAAACTCAGTAATACTGAACAATCGCAAAATTATGAGAAACTTCATGAACTATGTTTATGTGAGGACTAAATCACGATAAAAAGAGAAAACTATATGTTTCAGTTTATATATTAAGGAAATATTACGCTGTATAATCATAAACTGTGGGTGAAACCATGCCCATGACTTAAAAAGACACTGATCCAGACTGAGACTTGTGGATGGCAGCCTTCAGAGATCAAGGTCAACCCACTCTAGTAGTGTTAATCTTATCTTTATAATGATTATAACATCTTAGGCTAAAAGACTAAATAACATGGTGATCCTAGCATTAACTCCTACACTGAGAACTTGATAATGGAGTTAAATTGCTTAATAACTAATGAAGGATTTTGATACACCAAATGAATGAGGTCAAGTGTATGTATGTATATATATATATATATATATATATATATATATATATATATGATGTGGCAGAGGTAAACCAGCTCTGCTGTCGGGCCCTGCTGCGGATGTCACTGATTGCATTGCGCAGTTGACCCTTGTGCAGTGTGGTGCGGTGAGGATCTGTCCGTTCTCCCCTTTGGGGCTAAGATGCGAATGAATGTGTTTGAATGGATGAGTAAATAGGGAGTGTGTCGTCCTGTCTCGGCTACCTCCCTTTCCTTGGGGGAAGCAGCCTAGGTATATATATATATATATATATATATATATATATATATATATATATATATTTTTATATATATATATATATATATATATATATATATAAAATGTGTGTGTGTGTGTTAGAGAGAGAGAGAGAGAGAGAGAGAGAGAGTTTCACTCTGTGCCTATATGGTTATTAGCCAAAAACTGATAGTGTGATTCAACTTGTTAAGCTTGTTTAGGCTAAATTTTCGAACCATGTTCCCCCCACCACCACCACCACCACCACTCTCATTCCATGACAAACTTAGTTTCTGGTAGTCTAAAACATCCATATAGGACTATGCATTAATGTGACACGATATTAATTGTTTATAAAAAATACTGAGTAAAATGCTTTCAATTTTATATAGTAAAAGGTGTCAAGATGTGGCTGGAAGTCATGGCTATACCAGTGTTTCGGACGCTAAATTAGTCCGATTAATTTCTTCTGTCAAACTGATTTGTTTATTGAATGAAATTCATTTTATCTCTGACAGGAAGAGGGGATAAACTAGAATATTTTTTACACTAGAGGAGTTTGGAAGGGTGTGTGAAAGGAGGAAATTGAAAGTAAATGAGAATAAGACTAAAGTGATGAAGTGTACGAGGTTGATAGACGGTAGGGGGATGAATATATAGTTTTGAATGGTGAGTTGCTTGAGGAGGTAGAGTGTTTTAAATATCTAGGGTCACATGTTGCTGTGGATGGAAGAATAGATGCAGAGGTGAAGTTTAGAATAAATGAAGTAGGAAAGGTGCTGGGATGAATGAAAAAAGTGTTTAAATGTCGTTAGCTTAGAATGGATGTAAAGAGAAGGCTGTATGAGGGTGTTGTGGTACCGACTGCATTATATGGGGCTGAAACATGGAATGTGGGTGTAGCAGAGAGGAAAAGTTTGAATGTAATGGAGATGAGAAGTCTGAGGAGTATGTGTGGAGTGACGCGTATGGATCGGGTGCGAAATGATGAAGTGCGAAGGAGAACTGGAGTTGTTCGGGAGATGGCTGATCGAGTTGAGCAGAGGGTGTTGCGATGGTTTGGGCATATGTAGAGAATAGATAATGAGCGATTGGTGAAAAAGATAACTAGATCTGATGTGAGAGGTGTAAGGCTGAGAGGAAGACCACGAATAGGATGGATGGACAGTGTGAAGAGAGCGCTGGATGCGAGAGGGATGTCTGTTGAGCAAGGAAGAATGGCTGTGTGTGACAGAAATAAATGGAGAGAAATTGTGAATGAATAAGTGATGACGCAGCCCTGAGATATTCTCCCGCATTTGATCTGATCACCAAGTCAGGTCAGGTGCGGGTAAGGGGATGGGTCTGTTATGATGTGGCAGGGGTAAACCAGTTCTGCTGTCAGGCCCTGCTGCGAATGTCACTGATTGCATTGCGCAGTTGACCCTTGTGCGGTGTGGTGCGGTGAGGATCTGTCCGTTCTCCCCTTTGGGGCTAAGATGCGAATGAATGTGCTTGAATGGATGAGTAAATGGAGAGTGTGTCGTCCTGTCTCGGCTACCTCCCTTTCCTTGGGAAGCAGCCTAGGTATATAGATAGATAGACAGTCCTCTAACATGTGCTAACTATTCCTGACCGCACAGTAGCTGGGTATAGAAACCATCTAGTCATATTCGTCTTGTTAGTTCTGCACCCAGTCACACTTAAGAAGGTTGGGCAGCCAATCGTGATATAACCCACCACCTCGTCGGTGAGGAAGCCATACCCACTCTGGTCTTATAGTCTGCCAGAAACTAAGTTTGTCATGGCATGAGAGGTGGTGGTGATAATGGTGGTGGGAACGTGGTTCGAAAATTTAGCCTAAACAAGCTTAACAAGTTGAATCACACTATCAGTTTTTGGCTAATAACGATATAGGCACAGACTGAATCTCTCTCTCTCTCTCTCTCTCTCTAACACACACACACACTTTATATATATATATATATATATATATATATATATATATATATATATATATATATATATATATATATATATATATATATATATAAAGTGTGTGTGTAATGCAATAGTTATTTTACTTTACAAAAAAGGTCACTCAAAAGATCTTAGTAACTATCGACCCATTAGCTTATTATCAGTCATTTACAAACTCTTCCCTAAAGTCTTTACAAACAGAATAACAAATTTGGAGGAAAACCAACCTCGTGAACAGGCAGGATTCCGAAGTGGGTACTCAACTACTGATCATCTACATACAATAAATCAACTATTTGAGAAAACTACAGAATATAATAAACCACTGTGCTTAGGTTTCGTTGATTACGAAAAGGCTTTCGATTCAGGGGAGCACATAACAATTATAAATTCATTGCGAGAACAAGGAGTGGATGAGAACATTGTAAAACTGCTCGAAAAAATATATAAAGAGGGAACTGCTACAGTTAAATTACATAAGGACTCGGACAAAATTAAGCTTGAGAAGGGCATGCGTCAGAGAGATACAATTTCACCAAAGTTATGTACAGTATGCCTAGAAAGTATTTTCAGAAGGCTAGACTGGGAAAACAAAGGAGTGAACATAGATGGAGAGAAGCTAAACCATTTAGGATTTGCAGATGACATTGTCCTAATCTCATAAACAGCAGAGACGTTGCAAGAAATGTTAAATGACCTGAACACAGAAAGTCTCAGAGTAGGGCTAAATATGAACCAGAGTAAAACTAAAGTAATGTTTAATCCTCAAACACCAAAGACCGTCATAAGAATAAGTGGAGAAATTCTTGAAGAAGTCGAGGAGTACAATTACTTGGGACAAATACTAAAATTAACGAAAGATAATGATAGAGAAATAAAAAGAAGCATTACAATTGGATGGAAAGCTTTCGGTAAACATAGAGACATTATGAAAAGTAACTTGCCAACTTGTATGAAACGAAAAGTATAAAATGAATGTATAATTTCAGCTATGACGTATGGTTGTGAGACTTGGAAACTGACAAAATCGATGGAAAATAAATTAATTCGTTCTCAGAGGGCAATGGAAAGGTCAGTGTTGGGAATATCTTTACGAGACAGGAAAAGGTCAACTTGGGTGAGAGAGCAGACTAAAGTCAAAGATATTATAGAATTTTTAAAAGAACAGAAATGGAGGTGGGCAGGCCATGTAGCAAGAAGAAAGGATAATCGATGGAGCAAGAGGTTGACTGACTGGACACAAAGAGATTGTAGAAAAAGGCCAGACAGGAGGTGGAGGGATGAGATTGAGAAATTTGCAGGTAAAACGTGGCAAAGATTGGCTCAGTCAAGGAATTCGTGGAGAAGGTTGGGGGAGGCCTTTGTCCAGCAGTGGACTTGTAATGGCTGATGATATATATATATATATATATATATATATATATATATATATATATATAGAGAGAGAGAGAGAGAGAGAGAGAGAGAGAGAGAGAGAGATACTGTATAGATAGATAGATAATCTATATAAATATATATATATATATATATATATATATATCTATATATATGTATATATATATATATATATATATATATATATATATATATATATATATATATATATATATATATATATATATATATATATATATATATATATATATATATATATATATATATATATATATGTATGTATGTATGAACTTAACCTCATTCATTTGGTGTATCAAAATCCTTCATTAGTTATTAAGCAATTTAACTCCATTATCAAGTTTTGTCTTAGTGTAGGAGTTAATGCTAGGATCACCATGTTATTTAGTCTTTTAGCCTAAGATGTTATAATCATTATAAAGATAAGATTAACACCACTAGAGTGGGTTGACCTTGATCTCTGAAGGCTGCCATCCACAAGTCTCAGTCTGGATCAGTGTCATTTTAAGTCATGGGCATGGTTTCACCCACAGTTTATGATTAAACAGCGTAATATTTCCTTAATATATAAACTGAAACATATAGTTTCCTCTTTTTATCGTGATTTATTCCTCACATAAACATAGTTCATGGAGTTTATCATAATTTTGCGATTGTTCAGTATTGCTGAGTTTCCATAATGAAGGTAATGAAGCAGATGTGGTCTCGTCTCACCGTGTCATGTGCGAAGCTTACAGCAGCCCCCTCCCCCCTCCTCTCTCTGACGCCATGTGGGGTATCCTCCCTCTTACCCCAGGTGGGGTTGGGGTACACCCTCCCTCCCCTCCCACCCTCCTTTACGCGTCAGTTCACCTCACCACTGTGGACAGTCATAATACGCTACATAAGGGCGAGTATTATCGTTATGTAGAACAATGTAAATTATACCAATAATTCGGGTTGAAATGGCAACCTTGCGAAATGGAGCTTACGCACAACAAACATCTTTCCTTAACGAAACTGTATCGAGGTTACTCCGCTTCACTCACGTGGACTGCTTTGAAGTAAATAATCACAGTGGTGCCACATCTCTTTAAACCCTCGTGCCCCTGTAACACGCGGGAGTGCTGGCAGCTGTACCTCAGACAACCTTTCCTGAAGGTGCTTCGCATAGCTGGTGGTGTCTGTAGGCAGCTCTTCACCAGGTGGTCGTCCAATTAAGAAGTCAATGGGTAAACGTAACTCATAGCCAGACATCAGTTTTGCAGGGGTGTAGCCGGTAGACTCATGAGATCCAGACCGATATACCATCAGCAACGCAGGTGACTTCTGGTCCCAATCCGTTTCTCCATCTACGCAGTACTTGGCCAGTTCTTGTGCCAAGTCAAGTTGAATTTCTCCAGCATCCCATTTGACTGTGGCCTTAGTGGGGTCGTCTGGTCTTCTTGATCCCCAATAACTTGCTGCACTCACAGAACACAGTAGACTGGAAGTTTCTGCCCTTGTCTAAATGTAACTGTTGTGGCATCCCAAAACGACAGAAGAACTGGTCAACCAACACCTGAGCAACAGTTGTGGCTTCTTGATAGGGGATGGCATAGGCTTTTGGCCACTTTGTGAAGTAGTCCATGGCGACACATATATACCAGTTTGTAAAGTAATGTTTAATCCTCAAACACCAAAGAGCGTCATAAGAATAAGTGGAGAAATTCTTGAAGAAGTCGAGGAGTACAATTACTTGGGACAAATACTAAAATTAACGAAAGATAATGATAGAGAAATAAAAAGACGCATTACAATTGGATGGAAAGCTTTCGGTAAACATAGAGACATTATGAAAAGTAGCTTGCCAATTTGTATGAAACGAAAAGTATAAAATGAATATATATAATTCCAGCTATATGACGTATGGTTGTGAGACCTGGAAACTGGACAAAATAAATGGAAAAATAAATTAATTCGTTCTCATAGAGGGCAATGGAAAGTGTCAGTGTTGGGAATATCATTACGAGACAGGAAAAGGTCAACTTGGGTGAGAGAGCAGACTAAAGTCTAAGATATTATAGAAGTTATAAAAAAAGAACAGAAATGGAGGAGTGAGCAGGCCATGTAGGGCAAGAAGAAAGGATAATCGATGGAGCAAGAGGTTGACTGACTGGACACAAAGAGATTGTAAGAAAAAGGCCAGACAGGAGGTGGAGGGATGAGATTTGAGAAATTTGCAGGTAAAACGAGGCAAAGATTGGCTCAGTCAAAGGAATTCGTGGAGAAGTTTGGGGAGGCAACTTTGTTCAGCAGTGGACTTATAATGGTTGCTGCTGATGATGACATATATGACATATATATATATATATATATATATATATATATATATACATATATATATATACATATATATATATACATATATATATATATATAAAGAGAGAGAGAGAGAGAGAGAGAGAGAGAGACATAGACTATATATATATAAAAAAGTTTAAAGTGAGTTTTATGCCAGGTACCCCTTTTTTGGATAAGGGCTAAGGCGTTGCCCTTGGGTAGAGGACTTTCGTTTTGAGTGTGTAGCATTTTATGAAAGGATGCCCTTCCTGATGTCTCCCACTGACCCTTGGGTGGATTCGATCCTCCGACCCTTCGGTCAGAGCAGAGCGCTCTAACCCACTGAGCCACGGCTATGTGGAAGCTTGATAATCCTAGCATCCCATAAAATAATATATATATATATATATATATATATATATATATATATATATATATATATATATATATATATAATACCCAAGCTAATACCAATAGACCAGTTCTGTATGAGACAGCCTTAGCATGTATTCAATATGGACGGTGGGTGTTAGCGCCGAATTGGTGACATGCGAAGGTGTAGGAGGACTACTGGGTCTTGGGATAGGTCACTGCCCCCGAGAAATAGGCCCTGAAGCCTTTGCCCAGAGTCGGATACGTAAATAAAAAAGTATGTATATATATATATATATATATATATATATATATATATATATATATATATATATATATACATGTGTGTGTGTGTGTGTGTGTGTACTTAACCTCATTCATTTGGTGTATCAGAATCCCTTATTAGTTATTAAGCAATTTAAATGCATTATCAAGTTTTGACTCAGTATAGGTTGTTAATGCTAGGATCACCATGTTATTTAGTCTTTTAGCCTAAGATGTTATAATCATTATAAAGATAAGATTAACACTACTAGAGTGGGTTGACCTTGATCTCTGAAGGCTGCCATCCACAAGTCTCAGTCTGGATCAGTGTCATTTTAAGTCATGGGCATGGTTTCACCCACAGTTTATGATTATAAAGCGTAATATTTCCTTAATATATAAACTGAAACATATAGTTTTCTCTTTTTATCGTGATTTATTCCTCACATAAACATAGTTCATGAAGTTTCTCATAATTTTGCGATTGTTCAGTATTGGTGAGTTTCCATAATGAGGGTAATGAAGCAGATGTGGTCTCGTCTCAACGCGTCATGTGCGAAGTTTACAGCACCCCCCCCCTCCTCTCTCTGACGCCATGTGGGGTATCCTCCCTCTTACCCCAGGTGGGGTTGGGGTACACCCTTCCTCCCCTCCCACCCTCCTTTACACGTCAGTTCACCTCACCACTGTGGACAGTCATAATACGGCATATAAGGGCGAGTATTATCATTAAGTAGAACAATGTAAATTATACCAATAATTCGGGTTGAAATGGCAACCTTGCGAAATGGAGCTTACGCACAACAAACATCTTTCCTTAACGAAACTGTATCGAGGTTACTATGCTTCATTCACGTGGACTACTTTGAAGTAAATAATCACAGTGGTGCCACATCTCTTCAAACCCTCGTGCCCCTGTAACACGCGGGAGTGCTGGCAGCTGTACCTCAGACAAACTTTCCTGAAGGTGCTTCGCATAGCTGGTGGTGTCTGTAGGCAGCTCTTCACCAGGTGGTCGTCCAATTAAGAAGTCAATGGGTAAACGTAACTCATAGCCAAACATCAGTTTTGCAGGGGTGTAGCTGGTATACTCATGATATCCAGACCGATATACCATCAGCAACGCAGGTGACTTCTGGTCCCAATCCGTTTGTCCATCTACGCAGTACTTAGCCAGTTCTTGTGCCAAGTCAAGTTGAATTTCTCCAGCATCCCATCTGACTGTGGCCTTAGTGGGGGTTGTCCTGGTCTTCTTGATCCCCAATAACTTGCAGCACTCACAGAACACAGTAGACTCGAAGTTTCTGCCCTGGTCTAAATTTCTTCAGTTGATGTATTTTCTGCCATCACTGGCCTCAGTACTAACAAGGCATATGGGCCTGATGGAGTCCCTCCTGTTGTTCTCAAGAACTGTGCTTCTGTGCTTACACCCTGCCTAGGCAAACTCTTTCGTCTTTGTCTGTCAACTTGTACCTTTCCTTCTTGCTGGAAGTTTGCTCTCATTCAGCCAGTCCCAAAGAAGGTTGACCACTCCCAACCCTCCAACTATCGTCCAATTGCTTTAACGTCTGTATTTCAAAAGTTTTCGAGTCAATTCTGAATAGAAAAATTTTAAGGCATCTTTCCTATCACAACCTTCTTTCCGATCGTCAGTATGGGTTCTGTCAGGGACGCTCCACTGGCGATCTTCTCACCTACCTTTCAGACTCCTGGTCATCCTCCTTTCGGGACTTTGGCGAAAGCTTTGCCATTGCACTTGACATCTCAAAGGCTTTCGATCGAGTCTGGCATAAATCTTTAATTTCCAAACTGCCCTCCTACGGTTTCTATCCTTCTATCTGTGCCTTTATCGCTAGCTTCCTTTCTGGTCGTTCTATAGCCGCTGTTGTAGACGGTCATCGTTCTTCTCCTAGATCTATCAACAGTGGTGTTCCTCAGGGCTCTGTCCTATCACCAACTCTCTTCCTTTTATTCATCAATGACCTTCTAAGCTGTACATCTAACCCTATCCACTCATACGCTGATGACTCCACCCTTCACCTTTCCATTCGGTTCCCGCAACGCCCATCTCAACAGTTACTTCAACAAACAAGGGATGAGGCTATGGCACACCTAATGTCTGACTTGGCTCGTATCTCTGACTGGGGTAAAAATAATATGGTTGTCTTTAATGCATCTAAGACTCAGTTCTTCCACCTATCAACCCGACAAAATCTTCCACAGGTATACCCACTAATGTTTAATAATATTCAGCTTAATCCTGCATCATCCTTGAACATGCTTGGGGTTTCATTTACTCGGGACTTATCTTGGAAAGATCATATTACATCTCTTGTAAAATCTGCTTCCAAGAGATTGGGTGTGCTAAGCCGACTCCGCTCTTTCTTTACCCCTGCGCAATTGTTGACTCTATACAGGGGTTTTATCCGCCCCTGTGTGGAGTACAACTCTCATGTGTGGGGAGGCTCCCCACATACAGCTCTTCTCAATAGGGTGGAGTCAAAGGCTTTTTGTCTCATTAACTCTCCTCCTCTTACTGTCTCCCTTCAACCTCTGTCTCTTCACCGCACTGTTGCATCTTTATCTCTTTTCTATCACTACTTTAATGGTCACTGCTCCTCTGAACTGTCTGCTTGCATTCCTCCACCTCTACGACGGGCGCGTAGCACCCGTCTGGCAGCAAACTCTCATCCTTTTTCTGTCCAACTCTCTAATGCAAGAGTTAACCGTTACTCCCAGTCTTTCATTTATGCAACAGGTCAGCTCTGGAACTGTCTCCCTCTGTCTGTATTTCCTGCTGCCTATGATCTCCAGTCTTTCAAATGCAGTGTGTCCAGGCATCTCAAAATGATTGGATCTTGAATTTGGCTCTATATTGTATTTTGTTTTTCTCTTGGAGGGAACTGTTACTGCGGGCTCATGGCCTTTGGTTCCTTCTTCCTCGCATAAAAAAAAAAAATGTAACTGTTGTGGCATCCCAAAACGAGAGAAGAACTGGTCAACCAACACCTGAGCAACAGTTGTGGCTTCTTGATAGGGGATGGCATAGGCTTCTGGCCACTTTGTGAAGTAGTCCATGGCGACACATATATACCAGTTTCCTCTTTCAGTGAGTGGCAAAGGTCCAGCAATGTCCACCGCGACTCTTTCTATTGGTGCACCCACTTGGTACAACTGGAGAGGGGTGCAACCATGTTTCTTGGGTCCCTTCTTGGCACAACACACACCACAGGCCCGACACCACCCATCAACATCCTGACACATGCCAATCCAGTAAAACCTCTGTCGCAACCAGCTTAGAGTTGTCTTCACTCCCAGGTGCCAGTGCCCACTAGTGATCTGGTTATGGGACTCATCTTCTTCGGAACCACCAGTTACCAGTACATGCTGAGGCCATCAGGTGTCTCCCACTGATGCTTCAGTAGTCCGTTGTTCAGACGAAGAAGGTCGCACTGACTCCAGTAACTCTTGGTCACAGGGCTTAACCTGGAAACTTCTTCCCAAGATGGTCGCATTGTACTCCACTGCAGCCACTCTAGCACTGGTTGTAAATCTGCATCCTCTTCAGGTCATCATCTGACAATGACCCTGTCATTGCTGTACAGCTGCATTTCTTACTATGATCTTCTTTCTTACTACACTGCCGGCACTCTGGATCACAAGGCCGACGACTCAGGCTCTCAGCATCGCCATGTACCCGCTCAGAACGGCGTTGCTCCTCATAATTGTATTGGTCTAGATTCCCAAGCCAGCATGCCAGTTGTCATTGCAGATTCTTTAGTGTTTTCAGGCACTTGAGTGCGGCATGGTCCATCCTGATGACGAAGTTTGACCCATACAGGTAGGGATGGAAGAAATCAAGGCTCTTCATCACTGCCAAGAGCTCCTTATGTGTAACACAATAGTTCCATTCCGGTGGGCTGAGCTTCTTGCTGTAATAAGCAACCACATACTCCTTGTCATCCATCTTCTGTGACAGGACTGCATCAATACCATGATCACTAGCATCACAGTCCAAGATAAATGGCTGATTCTGGTCTGGGTACGGCAATACTGGAGAGCTTGCCAACACATGCTTCAGTTCGTCGAAAGCGTTCTGAGTCATTGCTGTCCATGCAAACTTCTGCCTTTTCCCCAACAACTTTTGAAGAGGTGCAACTGTCATTGCAAAGTCTTTGACAAAACGCCGATAGTAGGTGCACAAGCCCAGGAAACTCCATAGCTCTCTTACACAAGTTGGAACTGGCCAGTTTTCCACAGCTGCCACCTTCTCTGGGTCAGTACGGATGGCGCTCTTGTCTACAATGTGTCCCAGGTACTTTACTTCCTTCTGAAACAAGTAGCATTTCTTGGGGTTCAGCTTGAGGTGCGCTGTGTGGATCCTGTTCAACACCTCCAACAGCCTCTCCAGTTCCTGGTCGAAAGTCTGTCGAAATGCAATTACATCATCCAGTATAGGTGAGAGCCATCTGCCAGTGCAAACCTTCAAATACACAGTCCATGAGGCGTTCAAAAGTAGCTGCGGCATTGCATAGGCCAAGTGGCATCACTTTAAACTGCCATAAACCCCGACCATATGAAAAGCCTGTCTTCTCTTTGTTCTTCTCTGCAACCTTGACCTGGTGGTATCCTGCCTTCATGTCTAGGGTGGAGAACCACTTAGCACCTGACAAAGCATCCAGGGTGTCATCAATTCTTGGCAAGGGGTATGCATCCTTCACTGTCACTTCATTCAGGGCTCGATAATCTATACAGCATCTTACTGAGCCATCCTTATTCCTTACCAGAACCACTGCTGATGCCCAAGGACTACTGGACTTCTGTTACTCCTTGACTGTGGAGATTTTTCATCACCTTCTCCATTTCTGGCCTTTGGGCTGGCGCCATCCTCTGCTCTGGCTGCTTAATCGGGCAGTGATCCCCGGTGTCTATACTATGTTTCTCCAGATCAGTGCACCCCAGGTCCAGGTCTCCCGTGGAAAAGACATCAGCGTATTCCGTCAGCAGCTGCCTCAGCTTCAGCACTTGTGAACCATCCAGGCATTGGCAACTACTTCAGAAAAGATCTTGTAGGTGGTCTGGCACGTACCCGTCTTCCTTGACTATGTTCCTTTTACAGGCCTTCCTCTAATGCCACTCAGGGTCAATCGCCTGGCACAGTCCTGGAATTTCTCCCTAGTTGATCTTCTGTGGCTTATGGGAAAAATTGGACACCACAACCGGCACTTCACCTACATCAGTTTCCATCAGTGTTCTCCCCACCATCACTCTGGCCTTCGTCTTGCACCATACATCAGGCTCCACTACCCCTATACAGCTGTCAAAAGAGACACTCATCTTAAGCTGGAGCAAAGTTCTATTTTGGCGGTATCACTATAGTGCAGAGCGCCCTCACCTCGCCACCAGAACTAGTGCTTTTCACTGCTGTGATGGGAACCGACCTTCCCTGAACCTTCAGCTTCATGAAGCAGAAGTCCAGCTCACATCCCATGGATATATGGTAGTCCAGACCCAGAAGGCAAGGATCCTCCATGTCAGCCATGTAGACTAGTAGAGTAGCCTCTTGCCCTGCCACTTCAATCCGGACATCCAAGGGTCCCCTCAATTCCACACGGTGCCCAGTTACGCCATGCAGTTTTTCTGATGACTCAGGCAGATACTGACGATGTAACACATTAGGTCTCACAAAAGTCTGCTCTGAGGCCAAATCAATCACCAGGGAACACTTCTTTCTGTCTATCCTTCCATCTTTTCACACACTGTCGATTTCCATCCTCTTGCATTTTCTCAATGGTGGGGCTACTTTGGAAATGCTGGCCGGTGGTTCCCCCTTCACACGAGCCTCCACTAGTTTCCTGCTTCTTTCTGGTCTTCTGCAACCTTCTTCTTAGTATCCTTTCTCTTCTTCAGACACTCAGTCCTTAAGTGTCCCACCTCACTACATGACTGAAATAGCAGCAACAGAGGGCATCAAAACACCGCCAGAAGGCTACAACTGAGGGGCAGGTAGGATGCACATGATTTCCTTGCAATATGGACACATGTCCCATACGGCTGCGCGCCCCTATTCCATGGAGTGCACCCAGGGTGAACATCTCAGCTCGGGTGCATTACCCTCCAACCGATCCAGCCTTCATCACAATCGGGGTGTAGCTAATAACCTAGCTCCAGGGTCAGTAGCCGCCCTCCTCCCGTTGCCCAAGGGACCTCGGCGATGGCTGGTAGCCAGGCCAGGGAGGGGGCCCTACAAACCCCTCACCCCCTGTGACTTCATAACCTGAGGGAGACTCCTGCTCCAGCCACCCAACTGGTGGCAGAGTAAGTTCCACCTTCAACTCCTCAGACCGAGCCAGCTTCCAGAAAGAGAACCTCCTGATAGATGACTGGTGGAGAGGACCCGTCCTGACCCTGGGGCTGCACTCCATCTGGCCAGCGCCAGAGGGAGACCAGCACCTGTCAGACTCCTGCCGCCAGCAACGCCACAGCCCTACCCTGACGGCGAAGCAGCAGGAGGAAGACCACAGCAGATGGGCTCTCCACGGCGCCCCTAGCACCTCGGGGCGCAACCTCTCTAGTCCCAAGGAGGGGCGACGCCCTTCCCGCATTGGGCGTCTGCAGGAGTGCCTATAAAAGATATCTGGCCTCAATCCCAAGGGCCAAACCCCTGTACCCAGCCCCTCCAGTGCGGGGCCCTTCACCACACATGACAGTAGCTGGTTCCAGAGGACGATGCCCCCACGAGTAGTCCCGTGGCCCCTAGACAAGAGGACATCTGAGGGGACGCAGCCAACACTGGGCCCCCACCTGTGAGCTGCTGCCCCCTCCCCCCCTCAGTTGGCCCACTTCCTTGCCCCACATCCCTACAGTGACTGTGACTTCCATGCCGACCAGGTGAAAGTGAAAGTGACTATCACTGTACACAGCACAGTGACAGTGTTTAACTACCTTAACTCTACTGAATGTGAAACGAGACATAAACAGTGTTCCACCACCCTACTCCATTCAGTTGTAACGAGGGACATGTGTATAATCATGAAGTACATGCAGCCCTAGAACAAAGTGTAATCCCAACTCCACTTAAGTACAGTGTCTGTCCGTCTGTTCTCAAGACTGATACCTGTAATATATACCTGCCAGTTCCAGTGTTTGCCTTTGGATAGAGTCTCTTGGATTGTCTAGCTTCCCTGTATCTACAATATGGTAATTTACAGGTAAGATTGTTGCCCTGTGTTTTTATGCCCTGTTCCTCTCATAATGTGTCTAAGCTCTGATCTAGAAAGGGAAACCAGCTATACCTTAGGTGTTGGTAGGATGGGAAGCCGCCCTAAAAACACCTAGCATAACACTGGTGGACAACGGTGGTTCTTGACCCAGGCAGATGCAGAGAGGAGCAGAGAAATCATCAAAATGGCAACCAAACCACATACACAATTGTCCAAATTTGATCAGGAGCAACACGATATCCACACGTACCTATCAGTAGTCAAGCCGCGTTGGATATTGGCTTTGAAAGTGACAGTCAGAGATCGCAGTCACCCTACCACTTCTGGGCAAAGCAGCAGCCAGTATCACGCCCAAAGTCGTCCCAGAACTAACATGGGCAAATTTCACCAAAACAGTGGTGGAAGCAATCACATCCTCTTGGAAGAGTGGTGGTGCTGTCCCAATTGGACAGCCTAATGTACGACTGAAGCCTGGATGACACTTTCATCCAGGTCAGGCAGCTCGTCACCACTGCATGCCCAGAAGCTGATGCAGAAACCCGGGAGCAGCATACTTTTAATACCCTCCTCAGAGTTCTCCCCGGTATGGTCAAGGAACACTACCATACGCGACTCTATGGGAGGTAGGGACGTCCAGCTACTATGGCGACTCCTGACCTCCTGCTCCACCCCTCAACAAATCAACATAGTGAGCAAATGCCCTAGGAACAAACGAGCCCCACCCAGCAAGCCTCAGGCATTACCAACCCCCACCAACCCTATGCCAACCCCACCTAGGACACACCCCACCAACCACAACCCTCTGTACAAGGAGAATCAGAACCTAATTACAATCAGTCCCTGGGAGTTCTCCGCTTGTAGCCAATGGTGTCCACTCCATGACTTCCAGCTTAACCCCTGCATGGCCGCCGGCATCGAATGACGTTTAGCCGATTAATGGCCACAGGCGTCGTTTGAGCGCGGGATATGAAAAACTACAAAAATGTTGGGGAAGTGAACGAACGTCCTGAACACTACACATCCATACACCCCATCAAGCAGTTCAGAGCCTGCTGCTGTGATGAGTGGGTTTTCATTTTTTTCGCTCCTGGCCACGCCTAAACAAGCACAACTACACCCATTATCTCGATCCAGACAGAAAATATCATCTTTGTCCTCTCATGCAAAACACACACAACCACCTGTTTACAATTATCAAGTAATACAGGCACAAACAAAAAAGAAACAATAAGTGAAAAATACATTTTTGTCTTGATTTCTTTACCTAATTGCTCAGGTTTGCTGTAATGGTTCGGATCATTAGATGCAGTGCAACTTGTAGAGAACTGTGAAAATTTTCGGGATGTGAACGAAAATCTGGGACATGAGACTGACCTTGACTTCACCCTTTCACATTATTCACTTATCATCTGTCAGTTCACCACGGGCTGTCTTGAGGAGTGGATGTACGATTTTTTCGCTCGTGGCCATGCCTAAAAACACATATTTACACCCATTATCTCGACCCAGACAGAAAATACAATTTTTTCCTCCCTTGCAAAACACACACAAACACCTTGTTTGCGAGACAGCAACATACATTGCGAGAATAACCAGGTAAAATGATAAAGATGAATGTAAAATGATAGAGAAAGATGAACGTGTTATTACGGAAAATATATGTTTTCCCCCGTCTGTAAACGTATTTATTTCTGCTTTGTCTCTGTATTCGTAATAATTAGACTTAGTCTTAGTTCTGAAACTGCATTACGATTCATTTTTAGCCAAGCTCGTGGTGTGGGAGCTCGAAGTTGCGACTCAACTTCCGTATTGCTAATGGGATCTGACCCTCCACTTTCAATCCTGTGGCAGAGCCTAGCCTCGGAGGACGTGCAATTTTCTCAATTAGGACTGATAATTGAACCCTTTCGCTCCCTTTTTCAAGCATGGGCACAATGATAACGTAAAAAATAACTCAAAACTACCATAAACATGTTTTATATGAAAAAGGTGAAAAAGTATTCATAACAATTTTTTTTCCAGCCGTTCCTAACGCATTATGTACTGAAATCATTCTATATCATCATATCTCATATATGAGCAACATTTCAGCACCATTCACATCATTTTGGGAGGAAAAAAAATAACAACACCTGCCTAGTTGCATTGTGGCATCGCCCCTGGGCGGCGGATATCAGTTGCCGATATTTCTGCGACTTCCGCGCTCCATTGCAAGCCACAGAGTGCGTCTAGAAAGCTGGGATTTGCACTGTTCGGTGCATTTGAACTTTCTCTTCAATATGACAAGAAAAAAATAATCAGTTTCGAAACTTCAAAAAATGACCCCGGTGTCAGCCTGACATGCACAGAAACTTCTGGGTCTTCGACCACGGAGGGGTTAAAGCAGCCCAGCAGAAATCAAACACACCACGCCGACGCAAGGTATCATCTTTAGAGGACGAGGGCCCTGAGGATGACACCGCACCAGCCGGAGATACCAATCCTGGGGAAATGGAGCCAGAGGAAGACGAGATCCTACAACAGCAGGATTTTTAGGCCCGACCCCACACCTCCCCACAGTGGCGGGGGGCACCTCTCAGAAATATTGCCCTCAAGTCTACAGTGAGACTGAAAGGGGTTAAAGCAAGGCTTCTGGTCGATACGGGAGTGGCCAGATAATGCCTCTATAGTCACTTTTACTCCCGTCATAAATTGGCTTTTGGAATGCTTTTCCCTGCATCAACTCATCTCGTAGACACAGGGGATGGCCCCCTACCCATCCGTGGGGAAACCCGGGCCTTGTGCACCGACACCCACCAAAAGATCTCTACCCAGCACAAATTCATCGTGTTCGACTCAGATTGTCGCACCTACGATGGATATCTGGGACTGGACCTCCTACAGAAGCTGCGAATGACCATCAACGGCCACAAGCGGCAACTTCAGTTTTAGGAGCCACCAGTCCCCTCCCCAGTCTCCCAGAACCACTTGTGCACCTGCAAACCCTCCCCCGCCCCTCCCCAGCACCATGTCCTGCCCACCTACCCCCCCTCCCTGATCTCCTCCCTAGCCCACCCTCTCGCCCCACCTTCCCCTCTATCACCACCTCCACCATCATAATTCCCCCTCACCACGAAGCATGGCTGCCACTGAACGGGCCCACTGGAACATCTGTCCTATTCTCCCTGGACCTGCTGCCCAGAACCCTCTCAGCCTGCCTCCTATCCCCCACCTTCCTCCTCCCCCCCACATCGCGGCAGTCCGAATCACCAACATCACCTCAACCCCTCTCACGCTACCTAAGGGGCTTGTGGTAGAAGAAATGAAAGAAGCAGAGCCATGCACCCCAACCACCTCCTCCTCCCCCACCCCACTACCCCCCATACCCGAGCACATCTCACCCCACCAAGCCAACACTCTCCGCCATCTACTCCTGGACGCATCAGGACCAACTGACAACGGCCACACTACCTACCTGGCACTTGAGATACACACCACAGGACCGCCTATCCACCAACCATCCCGATGAAAAAACAAAACAACGACCAGAGGAAGACCAGGAGGTCCAGGAAATGCTCGATGCTGGTGTTGTTTCATCTTCCACCAGCCCCTGGTCCTGGTCTGTTGTCCTCATCAAGAAGAATGACAGCACCATGCGACTGTGTGTGGATTACTGCTGCCTTAACGACATTGCCATCAAGGATGCCACCACACTGCCCAGGATTGACGATTCCTCGACTTGCTGCACAGCGCTTCCTGGTTCTCTACCCTAGACCTTCAATCTGGGTATTGGCAGGTCCCCATACACCCCAAGGATAGAGGGAAGACTGCGTTTTCCACTAGTATTGGAACGCATTATGAATGAAATGTCTTGCCATTCGGACTCTGCAATGCAGCCACAACCTTCTCTCGACTGATGGAGTCTGTCCTCAGTGGCCTCACCTGGGTAATATGTCTGGTATACCTGGACGACGTTATCATTTTTAGCAAGACATGGGCCGATCACCTTCAACACCTCAGAAAAAATTTTCAACGTATCCGCCATGTAGGCCTCAAGCTCCGACCTTCCAAGTGCATCCTGGCCGCAAGAACAGTTGCTTTTGTGGAGCTCATAGTCTTGAAAGATGGAATTTCACCCGACCCTGACAAGCTGAACTCAAGTTCCCCTACTGCGAGACGTCAATGAGGTCCGAGCCATCCTGGGCCACACTTCATACTATCGTCGGTTTGTGAAGGGATATGCCAATATCGCCAAACCTCTACACGACCTGACCCGGAAGGGAGAACCCTATGCCTGAACCAATGAGTGACGGGCTCCCTTTCCGGAATTGAACGACAAACTCATAACTGCCCCTGTTGTAGCCTTCCCCGATTACACCCTACCCTTCCAATTATACACAGACGTCTCCCTGATCGCGATCTGCTCCGTCCTTGCCCAAGTCCAGGAATGAGAACATATTATCACCTGCACCAGTCGCACCCTTAACCAGACTGAAAAAAATTATACTGCTACCAAGCGAGAGTGCTTGGACATCGTATGGGCCTTGGAGCATTTCTGGGCCAATTTTTCCGGAACAAATGCCATTCCGGAACAAATGTCACCATCATCACAGACCACCAGTCACTCCAATGGCTGCAGCAGTTCGACACCCACCCACAATCCCCAACACATCAGATGGAAGGAGACGTTGGATGAATTTAACCCTCCGACTCCCGTTGATGTATATATACGTCCAAACGTTTTGTCAGTGTGACTCCCGGTGACATATATAAACGTGCCGCAATTGCAAGGTCTGTCATTTGCTCATTTTTCAAATTTTGTGCGTGATTTTTGGTACGTATACACGGGACACCTTCCTCTACCAGATGCCAGGCAGGGACAATGCCTTACCCTGCATGACCTCCACCCCCCTGCATGCCATTGTCTTGGCAATTCACCTGTTACCAGTGACCTGGTCAGTAAAGACATGTCACACCACGGTATAAAATTCAAGGCCAGAGTGATTCCCCAATCGATGACAATGTGCATGACAAAGTTTACATAGCATTAGAGGAAGAAACAGTCAGAAATGATGACCAGGTAATGTCGGCAAAAAAGGTGAGGTATCTTAATGTGTTTGGTGAGTGAAACAATGCTTATATCACATATATGACTGTGTGAAAACTAATATACTCTTGTACTACATGTAAACTCGCTCCAAATAAAGAAATAAATACCTTTTATGAGTGGTGTGGAATAGTTACTCTTCCCATAGAACATGTCTTCTCTGGAGCCAGCCCCACAGAAAACATGGTAAGGTAAGCAGTACCGTTACCTGTATCCAGTATTTTAAACCTCAGGTGAGTGATTTCTCTATGAATTTTCGATGTTTCTCATAAAAAGTGGAGGTTTTAGCAAGAAAAAATCAAAATTGGGAATCTGCCAGAATTGGAGGAGGTCAATGGTTAAAAATCTGCCAGGATGGGGCGGGTTAACTATGAAATTGCTTACTGTCCTGGCAAGCTCCATACTAACGCCGATGCACTCTCATACCTGCCCCTCTGCGCAATCTGATGTGAGCTAGAGCTCCTCCAACAGATGCGTGGCAAGAACCCTCCCCCCCTGGATTGCACCCCATTTATTCACCAAACTCCATCAGCAGGACGACAATTTATTCACCCCATCGGGCCACATTCTCCTCAACCCAGATACCACCTTAGATACCATGAGGCATCTCCATACCAATAACGGAATCCACTTAAGTATTAACCATTTGAGATTCCTATGACTATTTCGATCGTCATTTCAAATCCAACCTCAGAGATTCCGATGACACTTTTCATCGTGATTTTATGAAACTTTTGTAATATATTCACCATAAATCGCATTTACTCATCATAACAAAGAGGCTTGAGCATAATGTCACAGAATGGTTGCTCTATGTGTGCTGTTACTGCACAGCTGGTCTGACTCATGGTTTTGTTTCTTTATAAATTTATTTTTGGTGAATATTTTTCTACAGCAAGGTACATAATTTTTGGCTTTTGCCTAACTTCAGCTCTTCACTTTGACTTTTTTTCTTTGTTTTCCTTTTATGGACATACTGCGATAAAGTACAACTATCCAGCTTCAAAATAACACCACAACCAGCATCCTATCATAAAAGGTATGGACACTGATCGATCAAAGAAAAACATCGCGAAGCGAATATGCGGCCGAGACTAAAATAAAATTGTGCATCTCTTTCCTTTTCCTTTACTGTACAATGAATTGCAAGTATTACCATAATCTATATATCAGTGTAAAGGTAATTTATTGTATTTTTGCATGGTTTAAACCAAATTTACATATCTTTACTCGTTATTTTTTTCCGAATATTTTTCTATGGCAAGATATAAAATTTTTGCATTTCGCCTAACTTCAACGCGTCATTTCGACATTTTATTTTCTTTGTTCTCCTTTTTTGAAGATACTAGGATAAAGTACAACTATTCAGCTTTACAATGACACCAAAACCAACATTCTATCATGAAAAGAGTATTTTCACTGAGCAATCAAAGTAAAATATCGGGCCGCGAAGATGTGGGTCAGCGTGAGTGGCTGACTCTAGCACAGACATAAGCTACCCTGCCCAAAAACTTGACTGAGTTAAGAAGCTCCTCCAGGTATTCAAGAGCACCTATTGGACTCCCAACCCCAGCAACCTCTCCAAGCAAGTCACCCAGTCCTGCCTAGCCTGTGCGGATGTCACCTGCACCGCCAGCCCATCAGGCAGCATAACTGCCCACATGCCTTGGCAGTTGCTATCAGTGGATGTAGTGTGGCCCCTACCCCCTAAGTCCAGATACCGTTACATCATCAATTTCATGGATATGTATTCCAAGTTCCTCATCGCGTGCCCAGCCAAGGAACATCATGCCGTCACCATGGCTGATGCCTTCGTCTGCCACGTCTTCCCCTATTTCGGAATATTGCAGGCCCTACACTCAGACAATGCCCCCGAGTTCACCACCAGCATCTTGTGAGAGCTAGCCAACCTATTTGGCTACCGCATCTCCCACTCCTCACCATACGGGCCACAGGGGAACGGAATTTGCAAGAGGAGCTACCGCACGCTCATGAACAAGGTGCGCACTAGAATCAAGGAAACAAAGAATGACGATTGGCCCACCCACGTAAAAATCGTCCAGTGGGGCATCAACTCCTGCCCCCGAGAAGGCAGCATATCCCCTCACGAGTAGATTTTTGGTGAAGCCCCTCTCCTCCTACCACTGCACCGACACCTGCAGCCTCCCACTATGCCTCCCATGTCTGACCCCCTCCACCACCTCAAGAGGTGCCTTCACCACCTGCAAAATCGCCACAAATCAGGTGATTCTGTGATGGTTGCCAAACTTACGATTCACGATAAACTCATCCCCTGCTTCATGGGCCCCTGCACCATCACCCACGTCCCTAACCCCTACCAAGTGGCCATAGATTATCATAACACTCCACGAACATACAGAAATCGCCATGTATGTCCGTTCCACATCACCATCTCCCCTCAATCCACCCCGCCCACCTCCTACACCAACTCACCTCCACTCACCACCCCAGATCCCCCTCCTGACTCCTACAATTGCTACATCACATCGTTCTCCTCCCTCCCATTGTCACCTGCTCCTTCACCACTGGCCCCCTCACCATCTACCCCTCCTGCCACCTCACCTCCCACCTCACCGCCGCCACAAATCCCTTCCCCCAGCCAACCCCCTCGCCCCCTCACCAGCCCCAACACCGCTACCATTACCCTTAGACTGCATGAAGCCCAGCTGAAATATCCATCCATCCCTACCCTTGGGAAAACACCTGCATGTCTCCCCAACATAAAATCACCACCCCCACCTCCGTCGCCAGCATTCAGCTGAGACCACCGAAGGAGCAACCACCTACAGCCATGAGGATCCAACACGCCACCTGGGCACCGACCTGTGGCAGGAAGCACCGCATCCGCGGGCCTTATCACCTCCTCCAGACCCTCCACACGTCTTCCCAGCACTCCACCCTCTATCTGACCTACACCCCACACCATGGCGAGAACCAAGCAACCACACAGTGGATCACCCTCCTCCAATGCTTGACCCCAGACCATGACACCAGCACCACCAAGACCTACTACCTCCAGCCAGGGGGACGTGACTTTTCCCATCACAACGGTGGTGAAATAGCAGCAACAGAGGGCATCACAACACCGCAAGGAGGCGACAACAAAGGGGTAGGTAGGACGCACGCGACATCCGTGCAATATGGACATATGTCCCACTTAGTTGCGTGCCCCTGTTCCATGGAGTGCACCCAGTATGAACATCTCAGTCCGGGTGCATTACCTCCAACTGATCCAGCCTTCGTCAGGACTGAGGTGGAGCTAATAACCTACGTCCAGGCAGCACCCCAGTGACGATCGGTAGCTGCACAACAAAAGCAACGGCCTGTAGCCGTGCAACAGTGGTGCCTGGTAGCTGCACAGCAAAACCAACAGCCTGTAGACATGCAACGATGAAAGCCGGTAGCCGCACCTGTAAGAGACAGCCAGCAGCTGCTCATAGTGTTGCCAATCCCCCCTGCAGAACCTGTGATGGCCAGTTGCCACACGCGGGGAAGGAACAGTACGCCCTCTCTCCTTCTGCAGTTGCCTCGAGGGGCACTGTAGCCGCCCCTCGTCTACACGTTGCACCTCATATGGGACTTCGGCTACGGCCGGTAGCTGCGCCCATGGACAGGTGATGGCTGGTAGCTGCACTTCATCTGTGGTCCCGTCAGGAAGTCGGGCCCTGGTGACAGCCGATTGCCGCACTGACAGGAAAGGGTCTACCTGTACCCGCCCTCCTCCTGTTGCCCAAGGAACCTCAGCGACGGCCAGTAGCCACGCCAAGGAGGGGCAACCTAAAAGCCCCTCACTCCCTGTGACTTCACAACCTGAGGGAGACTCCTGCTCGAGCTGCCCTACCAGTGGCAGAGTAAGTCCCACTTTCAACTCCCCAGACTGAGGCAGCCTCCAGAAGGAGAACCTCCTGATAGAGGACTGGTGGAAAGGACCCGTCCTGACCCCGGGGCTGCACTCCATCCAGCCGGTGCCAGAGGAGACCAGGACCTGTTGGACTCCTGCTGCCAGCGCCGCCAGCAACACTGCAACCCTGCCCTGATGGCGAAGCAACAGGAGTGAGACCGCAGCAGACGGGCTGTCCATGGCGCCCCTAGTACCCCAAGGCATGACCTCTCCAGTCCTGAGGAGGAGCAACGCCCTTCCTGCATTGGGCGCCTGCAGGAGCACCTACAGAAGATATTTGACCTATGTCCCGAGGGCTAAATCCCTATACCCAGCCCCTTCAGTGCGGGGTCCTTCACGCCTGACAGTAGCTGCTTCCAGAGGACGACGCCCCGACGAGTAGGCCTGTGGCCCCTAGATGACAGGACACCTGAGGGGACACAGCCAGCACTGGGCCACCACCTGTGAGCCACTGGTCCCCTCCTCCACTCGGTCGGCCAGCCCCCTTGCACTACATCCCTACAGTGACTATGACTTTCATGCCCGCAAGGTGAAAGTGAAAGTGACTATCAGTGTTGTTACATAGCCTATGATTTCATCATCCTTTGTGTAATTTTAACGCACAGTATGCTGCATGTTTGATCACGAGCGTGTTCTGCCTCAGTCCCCCCCTTCTACCGTTATAGTAAAGTCGTCCTTTCAGTTGTTCAGAGTAGGATTGTCAGCTCTTTTTCCCCTATGGCTTCATTTGCGCGTCCTTCTTACAAGTTGTATCAAGCTCTGCCGGCCCCTATATAATGAGCTCAGTCTCTGCATCATTGCCACTTAGATCTGCTCCTCATTTTGTTCACATCTCTGTCCTCCCCTGTACAATTGTTATTGTGAGTGCTCAGGAAGTCTCCAGCTATCTAGCAGCTGTGTGTAATTTGAGTATAACTGTTGTTGCATTTTTTTTCTTGTACTGTGTAGCATAAGGTTAATTCTTAGGCCTAGTAAGGTTTTTGTAATTTATGTAGGGTTCTTGTTGTCAGCCATCATTAATAATACTTTGTATCTGTGATAATTTATCTGTGATAATTTATTTAACTGAGCATTATCCAGTGTATTGTCATTTTATCAGGGCTGACTTAGATAAATTTACTGATGCTAATTTCGTGTTAATAAAGGCTATTGCAGTTAACCATATATTTAACCTGTTTTTTGCCATTACATTATCCTTATGAGTCCTGAATGTTTTGTTGTTAGTTTGAGCATTAAACTTTAACTTGTAATTTTACCTAACTCTTTTGTTTTGAACCTGGAACTTTACGGGACAGTAGTGATTTTTAGTATTCTCACTTAAAGTGTACATTATCTTTCTCTGTTCCGTAACATAAATTTGGCGACCTCGCCAGGATATTCAGGATATTATCATAAGGATATTGCTTGATATTTTGTGACTGTGATTTATTCATGATGTCTACTATTACTACACTTGATGAAGCCAAAGATTTTTGTCAAATGTGCAAACAGTGTGTGATGTAGAAAACAGAACAAAGAATGAACTTAAGCTTGTTGCTCAACAATTGGGAATTGCTGTTCGCTCTCATCATTCTAAAGATCAAATTGTTGACATGATTAATGAAAGCTTGTTTAATGTAACTCCTCCAAATGAGCAAACGCAGATTGAAATAGCTAAGTTACAGCTAGCCCTGCAGGAGGCTCGTGTGAAGGAAGCTGAATTTCAAGCAGGTGCTAAGGAGGCTGAGTTTCAGGCTAAGGAGGCTTGTGTTAAGGAAGCTGAATTTCAAGCAAATGCTAAGGAGGCTGAATCTCAGGCTCGGATTCAGGAGGCACAGATACAGGCTCAGGCACAAATTGAACTAGCTAGGATTCAGGCAGACCATGATTATCGCATGAAACAAGGTGGAACTGGATCATCTAGCTCTGATGATTTTGATGTGGCTAAAAATGTTAAAATTGTCCCTCCTTTTAATGAATCTGATTTAACAAAGTATTTTCAGTTGTCTGAGAGGGTAGCTACAGGTTTTAATTGGCCCAAGGAGTATTGGCCAGTACTCCTTCAAACTGTTCTCACCGGTAAATCTCAAGTAACTTATGCATCTTTGCCTCAGGATCAATCTGATAATTATGATGTAGTTAAGAGCTTGATTCTTAAGGCCTATGAGCTTGTTCCTGAAGCCTATAGAGTAAAATTTAGGACAACTTATAAGCAAGATAAGCAATCCCATGTTGAGTATGCAAAAATCAAAGAAGATCTGTTAGAGCAGTGGTTAAATTCTAAGAATGTGGATTCTGATTTTGACAAATTTAAGCAGATGATTTTGCTGGAGGACTTCAAAAGGTGTATTAGTAAAGATGTAAGCCTATATCATGATGAGAAAAGAATAGATAATTTGTCTGATGCTGCAGTTTTAGCTGATGAATATGTTCTCACTCACAAGAGATATTCTAGAGGAAAAAGGAAAGCTGAGAGTAAGTACGTTGCCTCTACTCAGAGTACAGGTAACAGGAGAGAATAAAGATGATGTTTCTCAGGAAGTAATTACCAGCTTCATCTCTAGATTTCAGAAAAGTAAATGTACTTATTGTAGTAAGCTTGGTCATACTACGGAGAAATGTTTCATGAGACAGCGTGATGTGAACAAAAAGGAGTCTTTAAATATTCAGTCAATTGGTCTAGTGTCCACCCTTGAGAGTTCCCAGAATTCTTTAACTGAGTTAACTGAACCTGCTTTGAGGGGTAACAAATTCTCATGATGGAGCTCCTCTTTTGAGCAGTAACGTGGGTGACACTCTCAAGAGTTCATGTGCTAATTTCCTGTCTGATGGTTTTGTCAGTCCTCTGGACAGTAATGACAGGAAATCAGTTCAAATATATCGTGATACAGGTGCTTGCCAATCCCTTATGCTGACCAGTGTTCTAGGCTCTAATGTTAATTCATCTGATGAAACTGTAATCTTACAAGGTGTAGGGAATAATTACTTCTCTGTCCCTCTGTGCAGAGTGAATTTAGAGTCTGGTTTTGTTAATGGTTCCGTTATGGTTGGGTTGGTTGAGACACTCCCAATGTCAGGTGTAACTTTCTTACTTGGAAATGATATTGGTGGAAGTCAAGTGTGTCCAGCTCCTCAGTTGTCTAGTGAGCTAGTGGCTGTGACCCAGGATTGTGATGTCCCTGATGTGTTCCCTGCATGTGCTGTCATTAGGGCTAAGTCTAAAGTTACTGGTGATTTAGAGGATAATGATGATGATGATGTTATCCTAGCTGACACTTTTCTTGCTAATTTGGACCACTCACCAGATGAGGCAGTACCCCGTAGTGTTGACAATTTGTCTCGTCAAGAGTTGGTTGAGTTGCAGGTTGCTGACCCCGAGTTGAAAGGTCTAGCTAACTCTGCTTGCAGTGAGGAAGAGTCAGCTGGTGCTTCTACTTGTTATTATATAAAGTCAGGAGTACTTATGAGGAAGTGGAGACCCCCAACAGCATCAGCCGACTGTGAATGGGAGGTTGTATATCAAGTTGTCATCCCTCGTGTTTGTAGGCAGGATATCATTAGAGTGGCTCATGATTCCAGTTTGGCAGGACACCTTGGAGTGAGGAAGACTGTGGCACGCATTTTGAAACACTTCTACTGACCAGGTAACTTCAGGGATGTTTCCGGGTATTGTAAGTCTTGTCACACCTGTCAAGTTGTGGGGAAGTGTAATCAGACCAAAAAGGTTGCACCTCTAGTTCCCATTCCTCCTTTTGAGGCACCTTTCACCCGTGTGTTGGTGGATATTGTGGGCCCTCTTCCTAAGACTTCTTTAGGATTTTCTTATGTGTTGACCCTGATTGATATGGCTACTCGTTATCCTGAAGCCATTCCACTTAGAAATATCTCAGCAAAGAACGTGGTTAAGGAAATGCTAGGGTTCTTCACAAAGTTTGGTCTGCCCAAGGAGGTACAGTCAGACCGGGGAAGTAATTTCATGTCAAATGTTTTCAAGCAGTCTCTGAAAGAGTTGGGCATCACCCAGATCACGTCTTCAGCTTACCATCCCCAGACCCAAGGAGCGCTGGAGAGATATCATCAAACACTCAAATCGATGCTCAAGAAATACTGTTTGAAACATCAGAAAGCCTGGGATAAAGGTCTTCCATTTGTTGTATTTGCCGCAAGAGAATCTCCAAATGTATCACTGGGCTTCTCACCTTTTGAACTACTGTTTGGCCATGAAGTAAGAGGACCCCTTAAGCTACACAAGGAATGCTGGCTGTCAGAGGAAGATGACGTCAACCTGCTGGAGTATGTGATGAAGTTCAAAGAACGGCTGTCCACTGCTTTACAGCTGGCAAGAGAGAATTTAGGAGCTGCTCAGGAGAAGATGAAGACTTGGTATGATAAGAAGTCCAGGTTACGTCACTTTCAGCCAGGAGATCAGGTTTTGATTCTGCTACCGGTGCATGGCCAACCTCTTCAAGCCAAGTTTAGTGGTCCTTATTTCGTGGAGAAGAAACTCAGTGATGTCAACTATGTCAACTATGTCATCGCCACACCAGATCGTAGAAAGAGCAAGCAACTATGTCACATCAACATGCTAAAGTTATATCACAGGCGGGACGAAAATAATCCAGTCTGCACTGTAGCTGTTCCACCCGAGTCTGCAAGTGAAGCTCTCCCATGCAGTATGAGCCTGAGTGATAGTTTGGGGAAGAATCCTGATATCATGAATGATCTCCAGACTAAGCTTTCTCATCTACCTCCCGAGGAAAGGCAGGAGTTTTCGGCATTACTGCAGGAGTACCCGCAAGTGTTCCGTGCCACTCCAGGAAGAACCACTGTATTGATGCATGATGTCGATGTTGGAGACGCAAAGCCAATTAAATTGCCTCCTTACCGTGTGAACCCAGTGAAATTTCCTCTCATCCAGAAGGAGCTTGGCTACCTGTTGGACCACAAGATGATTGAGCCCTGTCACAGTGAGTGGAGTTCTCCTGTCACTCTAGTCCCTAAGCCAGGTGGATCACGGCGGCTTTGCATCGACTACAGACGTGTTAATCAGATAACCAAAACAGACACTTACCCTCTCCCTCGCGTGGAAGATTGCATAGACAGGATCGGAAAGGCTAGGTACATAAGTAAGTTTGATTTGTTAAAGGGATACTGGCAAGTACCTATGACTGAACGTGCTCGGGAGATCTCATGTTTTGTAACGCTAGGAAAGACTTTTGCATGCTCTGTAATGCCGTATGGTATGAAGAATGCACCAGCCACATTTCAGAAGCTCATGAATGTTGTAACAGAGGGTTTGGCAGGGTGTGTTGTTTATATTGATGATGTATTAATCTTCAGTGACAACTGGAAAGATCACCTATGCCATGTCAGTAAATTTCTTGAGCGTTTGGTTCAGGCTAATCTTGTAGCTAATTTATCAAAGTGTGAGTTTGGTCAAGCTAAAGTTCAGTACCTTGGGTACGTAATAGGTGATGGACATGTTGCACCACCAGCAGCTAAGGTTCAGGTTATAAGTGATCTTCCCAGACCTAAAAGTAGGAAAGAGCTACAAAGATTTTTGGGAATGGTAGGTTATTACCGGAGATTTGTTCTTAACTTTTCAATTCTTGTATCACCACTTACAGACCTACTGAAAAAGGGAGTTAAATTTGTCTGGACCGATAACTGTGAATCCTCTTTCAACAAACTTAAAGCTATTCTATTAAGTCAGCCAGTGCTCGCTACTCCAAATTTTGCTAAGCCTTTTAAGATGGCTGTTGATGCAAGTGATACAGGAGCTGGGGCTGTTTTGCTGCAAGAGGATGATCAGGGTATTGAACACCCTGTATCTTATTACAGTAAGAAGTTCACTCCACCTCAAAAGAACTTCTCAACTATTGAGAAAGAGCTTTTGGCCTTGATTTTGGGTTTACAGCATTTTTCATTTTATTTGTGTTCTGGTTTTGACCCCATAGTCCTTTATACCGGTCATAACCCACTGAAATTCCTTAGTAAGTTTAAAGATAAAAATCAGAGATTGACAAGATGGAGTCTACTTCTTCAGGAGTATTCATAAGACATACAACATGTCAAGGGGAAAGAAAATGTTATTGCAGATTGCTTATCTAGACTTTAGACAGATTGTTTTAGAGTAATAAGAAATTTCCTTTGTAAATTTCTTTTTCTTTGTGGGGAGGTGTTACATAGCCTATGATTTCATCATCCTTTGTGTAATTTTATCGCACAGTATGCTGAATGTTTGATCACGAGCGTGTTCTGCCTCAGTCCCCCCCTTCTACCGTTATAGTAGAGTAAGTCGTCCTTTCAGTTGTTCAGAGTAGGATTGTCAGCTCTTTGTCCCCTATGGCTTCATTTGCGCGTCCTTCTTACAAGTTGTATCAAGCTCTGCCGGCCCCTATATAATGAGCTCAGTCTCTGCATCATTGCCACTTAGATCTGCTCCTCATTTTGTTCACATCTCTGTCCTCCCCTGTACAGTTGTTATTGTGAGTGCTCAGGAAGTCTCCAGCCATCTAGCAGCTGTGTGTAATTTGAGTATAACTGTTGTTGCATTTTTTTCTTGTACTGTGTAGCATAAGGTTAATTCTTAGGCCTAGTAAGGTTTTTGTAATTTATGTAGGGTTCTTGTTGTCAGCCATCATTAATAATACTTTGTATCTGTAATAATTTATCTTGCATTAACTGAGCATTATCCAGTGTATTGTCATTTTATCAGGGCTGACTTAGATAAATTTACTCATGCTAATTTCGTGTTAATAGAGGCTATTGCAGTTAACCATATATTTAACCTGTTTTTTGCCATTACATTATCCTTATGAGTCCTGAATGTTTTGTTGTTAGTTTGAGCATTAAACTTTAACTTGTAATTTTACCTAACTCTTTTGTTTTGAACCTGGAACTTTACGGGACAGTAGTGATTTTTAGTATTCTCACTTAAAGTGTACATTATCTTTCTCTGTTCCATAACAGTGTATAGAGCACAGTGACAGTGTTTAACTTCCTTAAATCTACTGAATGTGAAACGAGACATAGTGTTCCACCACCCTACTCATTCAGTTGTAGTGCAGGACATGTTCGTAATTATCATAAAGTACATGCAGCCATAGAACAAAGTGTAATCCCAACTCCACTTAAGTACTGTGTCTGTCCATCTGTTCCCAAGACTGCCGGTATCCTGCGTGATACCAGTAAAATATACCTGCCAGTTCTAGCTTCCCGGTATCCAGAATTCGGTAACATACATGTAAGATTGTTGCCCAGTGTTTTTATGCCCTGTTCCTCTCATACTGTGTCTAAGCTGTGGTCTAGAAAGGGAACTCAGCTATACCTTAGGTTTTGGTAGGATGGGAAGCCGCCCTAAAAACACCTAGCATAACAATGTCCATCATGCTTTCGTTACAATTGAAAATTTCCTTGCACTGCTCTGTTCTTTCTCCTTCCATTTGTGACAATCCTCCTTCTTGTGCCCCGACTTCCTGCAGAACCAGCAGCCTCCTCCGGTCTTCTCCTGTTCCCTCTTCCTCTTGTAGCAGTCCTCTTTTCTGTGTTCTGGCTATTCACAGTAAAAGCAACTTCCCTCAAATTTTTCCTTTTCACATACCTGCCCCTTTCTTGCCTTGAATCCTGCACTATGACCTGTCAGAAAAGTGGACATACTGGACATGACATAGGACTCATACTCTAGAGCACTGACTGGTGCCTCTACCATGCTTCTGGGTTGTGCCTGCTTCACTTGCACTTTCAACTCAGCACTGTCAAGAGCATCGATGAACTGGTCCCCCAGAGTAATAGCCAACAGATTAGTTGCTGCTCCAGGGTACGCCTTGTATGCCATACTCTCCAGGTCATGAGCAAGCTGCTGTAGGGGTTCTCCTCGAGCCCGTACATGGCTCTGGAATCTTGCTCTGTAAACCTGTCTGGTACATGGTCCTGTATCTGCGCTCCAGCACTTCTACTAGGAACTGATAACTGTTCCTCTCCATCACTTAAGGCTAGTAGCAAGTTGCACTGTCCTCTACCAATCATCCCAACCATTCTGATCCGCAAGTAACTCAAACTGTGCACGGTAAGCTTCCCAAGATACTCAACCATCAGATTCCTGAGGTTTCTTTTTGACTGGACCCCCATTATAGCCATGCACGTCACTGGTTTGGGGCCTAAATACTGCAGCATCATAATTAAGGTGAGGACTTGAATCCCCTACATTCTGGTTATTCAACCCTGTGATGTTATCTTTAGATGCCTGGGATCCCTCAAGATTCACCAAACGCTGTCCAGTCCTTTCATATGCTCCCTGTACACTAACATGAGGCTCAGCAGTGCAATATTTCTCTACAGCCTCCATTTTCTCACTAATTATCTTCACATGGTCGATTATGTGCTTCAACTGGTTATCAACATGCTGTCTGAACTCTGTCACTATTTCCTCACTAATCATCTTCAACTGGTAATCTATATGTTGTTTGCACTCGGTCACATTATTGCTTACCTCATACTTCTGCTGCCGTAGCTCAGCATATACCTCCTTCTTAAGCTGTTGCTGCTCTTCCTTGATTTCTTCCATGAATTCATCTAGCTGTCTTTGCACCCTCAGCTGTACTTCCCTCTGTTGCTCCTGTAAAGCCTCCTGAAGCTGCTCATATTTTTTCTGTTCTTCACTTAGTGCTTGCAATTCTTCTTTGATTTCGTTTCTTAGCTCTTTCTGTTGTTCACATTGGGTCTGTAATTGTTCTTGGAGTTGTTTCTGTTCTTCAGTCTGTGCCTGTAATTGTTCTTTGATTTCGTTTCTGAGCTCTTTATTTTGTGCCTGTATTAGCTTCACGAATGTCATCAGGGAAATTTCCTCCTCCTGCCCAGCTCCAGACCTTGTCTTCACACCTTCTGCTTCCATGTCGAAGGTTAGACTCATTGCAGCACTGAAATTATCCCTCTCCTGACACCAGTATTACGTCCTCACCCCACACTTGCCACAGGCTCCAACAGCAGTAGTTCAGTACAGGAAGGATATTGCCCAGTAAGTTTTTCTTAGCTCAACCTTTAAGTGTACAGTACACAAGATCAGCCGAGGCAAACATAAACGGTAATTTTCAAATATTTAGAAAATGTTAGAAAAAAAATAACATCGTCAAAAGATAGAGCAAAAAATCTTGAGTTCAATGGTATATAACAATATAGGAAACAAAAAAATTACCTCTGAAACAGGTCCGTGAAGTAATAAATATTCCCTGTGCGCTGGTGCTAGGCGAATGATGTGTTATGGTTGCATTGTATCGTCAGTGTCAATCTTGCAATCAGATAAGGCGTAAATCAGCAGCTGAACCATCACTGTCATCATCTAACAATGTATCACTATTTGCTTGGGCTACTGCTAGTGGCGGCATGGAGAAGATTTCATACCGTTACCTAAATCACACATGATACAGCTGCAGTCAGAGCCATTTGGACTCAGCTATCATATATGATACAGCCACAGTCAATGGGTTTAAGGTCACTGTCTTTATTATCCAAATGGTTACACTTAATGCTTTCCAACTTCACTTAACTATTCTCAAAAGCACTAGAGATATACACATTTTACTAACTGCTATTACACTTAATGCCTGACAATACTTCACTGTTACCACACAAGAACCGAAAACAAGCTTCACTGACAGTATCCTTAATGCTTGCCAGCAACACTTCACAAACTTCACTAACAGCACAGCACTGCACTCAAACTGAACCAAAACAGACTGGACTCCGTCTAGTCTCTTATCCATCCTAATATAAGGTTGCATTACTCTTGAAACTTCGAGTATACTCTCGACGGGGAACAGCTGCCAATTCAGAGACAACCAAAACATGCCAAAGCTGTCTTACATTAAATAACACTCTAAATCATTTACTATACGAGCTTAAATTAAATAATTTAACAAGCAATCACTTAAATAAAACATTATTGAGAAAAAGAGCATAACAAATAATGCATAACTTACGAAATAACTACGCTAAAAAACAGCAGGCTAACTGGCGACTCTGACTCGTACCGAAACCACTGTTAATACCGGGAAATTTCGAGATGCTTCTCGAGCACCTAACTGACGAATCTCGCTTCTTAACATTATTATGTCCCTCCATTCCATTCAAGATATCCATTTAATATATCGGCTAGACAGATGTCAGAAAAAGAATACAGGCAATAATGAACAGTTAATCTCTATGATGCTGTGACGCTTTCGTATTCTGCCCTTCCCATAATCAGACGATTTTCTTCATGGTAAGAAGCCCTCCAATATGATGTGTATCTCCAAAGCTACCGTATGGTGGTGAAGTGAGTGTTAAGGTTATAACTTTTTTACCACTACCTCAAGTCGATGAACATTTGCTTAAAAACAAAGAAGAAAGGCCCTATTCCTCTCAGTTTTAAAAAAAGGTCACCCCGAAATTTAAATATATATATATGTATATTTAAGTGTATATTTACATGTATAATAATATATATATATAAAAAAAGAGCTTATACAAATGCATTAATACTTAAAATCACTGTTTATTACTCAGAATTAACCTAAGTTGCACTTTGGCTTTGCTTCTGCGGGCATTATAAAGTTCCTTCATCACTTTGATTGCACGTTCTGCACACTGATTACTTCTTGGTATCTTGAGTGAGGATGGCTCTTGCTTCCAGTGATTCTGCAATGAGTTTAGTGCTTTTTTGTAAGGTTTCAATATTTCTGACAAGTTTTTAAAATCATTCTCAATGCACATATATTTAGTAAACCAGTAGCCTACTCTGCCCATTCGTACGAAATGAATCTGCATATCTTCTCCAAAGTCTTCGTTGTTGTAGGTATAAGAATGAATGCAAGGACAATGATAGTTGATCTTGAATTCCACCTCACGTTACTGATATTTGGAATGTTTTGAAAGTTAATCAAAGGAAAATGCCGTTTTTCTTCAAAGAATCTAAACACTCATGTTAAATGGTACAAAAACTTCTTGTCATCTCTCCATCCTGACTTATCGAGGATCTCTTCTGTTCATTTAACAAACTGTGATGTTAGTTTTTCATAATTCATTATTAGTTGAGACACAAATGGATATTCATTGATTGGAGAATTGGTGTTAGTGCCAAGTTCTTCATCCATCACCAGACGGAGAATCCTGTCCAGAATGTGATGCAAACAACCGATAAATTGTGGTTTGCTGAAACTCTCATCTGAGAACATTTGTTGTAATCTTACAACAACTCCACTCTTTTTCCCAGTGTTAACGCTAGTTGTATCAGCAATGATCCTTTTTATTGCATGCCACAAGTTGTATGCATCAATAACTTTTGCAGCTCCTTCAGCAATAATTTCAGCCTTGCCATTTTCCAAACGCAGTGCATCCAATTTTAGTTCGGTTCTTTCATTTCTGAGCAGTACTAACTGGTACTCATTTTCATCAATACCCTTTCCATCGAAATGTAAAGACCATGTTTCCAACTGTAACTTTCCAATCATTTCCTCCTTCAGTGTGGCAGCCTCTTTGTATATTGACTTGTAAATTGCTGCTTGACTTGGAGCTGGAATGTCAATACCATTATGTGACAATTGTTTGCATACTTTAGCATCTTTATTTGTCAGTACTCCAGCAGATGTCTCCAAGTTAGTTGCAAGTTTACTTCTGTTGTGTTTTCTGGTTGGTGGATGATTAGTCTCATCTGCATCCTTATATTCGCTGTCATCATATTCAGTGCAACTACCACTGGATGAAAGATCGTAAGATGTTGATGGTAATATAGGTTCGTCACGCAGTGTTCATCTTTTTGAAGAGTGAATGGTTTCCCTACAAGCACCTTGACCTGTTAAGTACCCCACTTCTCCTTTGCTTTGCACCTGTAGGTGGCAGAGTTGTCTATCTTCAGTGGATATCCACTGACCATTCACTTTTGTGATATCAAAAAGTTTATTTAGGGCATCATATTTTCCCCTCTTGACACATTCATCGTAAGATTTTAGCACCATGTCAAACTTTGCTTGTATTGTTTGCTCTGACACATGATTTTTTTTTTTTTTTTTTTTTCAAGAATAATCCCCCAGTATCCCTGCTTGTCGTACAAGGCGACTAAAAGGGTTGGTGGAGAGTTAGTGCCCCTCCCCGGAAAACAACTAACTAAAAAGACGAACAAGAAGCCTCAGAGGTGCGAATGATGAGGTGAAAGAGAGAGAGATTGTCCAGGTGCTTGAGGGTGCGAAAGTTGATATATGTGGAGTAACTGAAACTAAATGGAGAGGTGAGAGTGTGAGAGAATAGGAGTATGGATGGAGAATATGTGCAAGAGTAGGTGAGAATGAGAGGGCAAAAGAAGGAGTGTGTATAGTTGTGAGTAAAAGTTGGAAGAAGAACATAAGAGAGTATGGATCAGTTGGGTCAAGGATTGTGTGGGTAAGATTGAAAGTTGGAATACAAATGTGGGCAATTGTGTATGTGTATGCGCCAATGCAAGAGTGAGAGAAGAGTTCTGAACAAACGTGGAAGTGTGCATGGAAAAGTTAGGAAGGAATGAGAGTTTTTTTGATCGGTGATATGAATGGTAAAGTAGGGAACGTGAAGGTGGATGGAATAGTTGGTGAGTGGGGTGTGCCTGCTGAGATAGATGAGAATGGCAGTGCGTTAGTGGACATTTGTACTGGGAGGGGGTTGGTGATAGCCAATACCCTCTTCAGGCACAAAATGATCCACAGGTATACATGGTGAGTGATGAGAAGGGTGGGTGGGGAACTGAATGAAAGGAAGGCAATGATTGATTATGTGTGTGTGGATGAAAGGATGTGAAGATATGTAATGGATGCAAGAGCTTATAGAAGTTGGGGGAGTGGGCTTTCTGACCACTGCTTGGTGGTGGCCATAATCAAGATCCAAATAAGATGGAGAAATAGAAAGGAAGGACGGGAAGAAGGAGTATTTGCAAGGATTGTGGAAAGGTTAGAAGAGGATGAGAAAAAGGCAGAATATAAGAGGGAAGTGGAGGAACGATTGGGCAAATATGAATTGGAGTAGATGGGGGACGTGGAAGGTGTGTGCAGGATATTCACAGAAGAAATATGTGCAACATGTGATGTGTGTGGGATGAAGAGAAGACAGAGGGGGGGTGCAAGGAACAGCATGGTGGAATGAAGAGGTGAGATAGGCTGTGGCACAAAAGAAGAAAACATACAATGAATGGATGAGAAATAGGGGCATGGAAGAAGTTGAGCTGCGGAAGAGAGAGTTATATGTAGAAAAAAAGGGAGAAGTGAAAAGATTAGTAAGAGAAAGAAGAGAGTGGATGAGGAATTTGGAAGAAATTTGAGTGTAAAGTGGATGGACTGTAAGAAAATGTTCTGGAAGGAGGTGAAGAGTGTAAGACAGAGTGGAAGTGAAGTTAGCAGGGGAGTCGTATCATTCGTATCATTTTTAAAGTCTCCAACATGCTTGCATGCGTTGGACTTGGTCACCTAATGGTGGCTCTCCATGCTGCACGATCCATTGCAGCCTCCCTGTTCACTCCCTTAACCCTGAGGTCAAACTTGATGACCTCGTCCCATTTATTTCTCGGTCTACTCCTCATAACCCCTCCCCCAGTGTTAACACTTCTCACCTTCCTCACCCAATTATAATCCCTCATCCTCTCCACATGTCCAAACTATCTCAGTCTACCTCTCCTCATCACAACACCAATACACTCCAGTCCCATCCTACCTCTCAACTCTTCCATCGTAAATCCAGCCCCCCCAGACCTTGGACGCAGGGACGCACTACACATCCACCTAATCATTGTCATTTCTGTACGTCTGAGCCGACAAATATCCTCCTCCTTCACTGCCCAGGTCTCACTACCATACAACATTACACTCCTAACACATGTTGCATACAAAGACCCCTTAGCATGTAGGGAGAGTCCTCTCAATGTCAAGAGAGGCAAGAACTCCCTGAACTTCTTCCAACCACTTCTCACCCTAGCCACAGAGCTAGCTCCAGCCCCACCTCCAGCACACAACATGTCTCCCAAATAACAAAACTCTTCCACACACTCAGGAGATTCACCAGGATGTTCAATCCTTTCACGTCTGACAATCTCCACCTGCTCTCACCGACACGCTGTACACATAAAATCAGCATTATCTCGCATTCTATCTCTGATACCACTACATCTCTTAAGCACCCATTTATCATAAACACCGCACAAGATGGAATTATTTCCCATGCCCTTGTGGCAAACTGCACATGGCCACTCTCCCTCATCTTTGACAGTACCGCCACCAACCCTAGATATCATCACTTTTGTTTTATCTGCATTTACCCCTAAGCCCTTGTGCCCCATACCATCTCTCCACTTCCTAAGCCTTTCCTCTGCCTCCCTTTCGCTCTCTGCAATTAACACCAAATCATCAGCATACAACTCCCACGGGAGTCCGTTTCTAAAGTCACGTGAAAGGGCTTCAAGTACCATGATAAAAAACATGGGACTCAAAACTGACCCCTGATGCACACCAACATTCACGGAAAACTCATCACTCAAATCTCCATTCACTCTTACCTGGATGTGAAAGATAAAAATGGTAGATTACTAGTGGAGAAGGGAGAAGAAGTGAGCAGATGGAGAGAACACTTTAAGGAATTCTTGAACATACAGGATGGGAGTAATGCCAGTATAAGTGGCTGGGGAATGGCTGGGAGAAGGAGGGAGGTGAGAAGACAGGAAGAAATCAGTAGGATAGAGGTTGTGGAAGCAATGATGGAAGTTAAATTGAGGAAAGCCCCAGGAATTGATGGAGTGTGTGTTGAAATGCTAAAGTATGGGGGAGAGATAGTAGTAAAATGAATGTGGAAGATGTGCAGATTGGCCTGGGAGGAAGGTAGAGTCCCGGAGGATTGGAAGTCAGGTATAATTATTCCCTTGTACAAAGGAAAAGGGGAAAAAGAAGTGTATGGTAATTATAGGGGCATTTGTCTTCTTAGTATAATAGGAAAAGTGTATGGTAGGATACTTATTGACAGACTTAGAGAAAGAACAGAGGAATTAGTTGGAGAAGAACAGGGAGGCTTTAGGAAGGGAAGAGGTTGTGTAGATCAGATATTCATTCTTAGATCTTTAGTGGAAAATATTCTAGAGAAGGGAAAGAAGTTGTATGCGGCTTTCATAGATTTGGAGGAAGCATATGACAGGGTCTAGAGACAAGGATTGTGGAAAGTATTAAGAATATTATGGAGTAGATGGGAAGTTGCTGAATGCTGTGAAGAGTATGTATGATGGTGCTAAGGCTGCAGTGTGTGTGAATGGTGAACTGAGTTAATTTTTCTCTTTGAAGGTTGGATTGAAACAGGGCTGTGTCATGTCTCCATGGTTGTTCAAGCTGTACATAGGTGGGGTAATAAAAGAGGTACAAGGTAGGGTAGTGGATGTTGGAGTGGCCCTGGTGAGAGAGGGTAGTGTTTGGAAACTCCCTGTACTGTTGTTTGCAGATGATACTGTGTTGTTGAGTGAAGATGAAGGGGAGCTGCCAGGCTTGGTGGATGAGTTTGAGAGAGTGTGTAAGAAACGAAATCTAAAAGTGAATGTAGGGAAGAGTAAAGTGATGGTCTTCGAGAGAGGTGAAGTCAGTGAATGTACAGCGAGGTTGGATGGTGAGGAATTGGAAAATGTGAGTACATTTAAGTACTTGGGTAGTGTAATGAGTAAGGATGGAGGTTTGGAGGGTGAAGTGCTTGAAAGGGTACAGCAGGGAAGAAAGGTTGCTGGTTCCATGAAAGCAGTGATAAGAAACAGGGAAGTGAGAATGAAAGTGAAAAAGTTACTACATGACAGTATTGTGATACCAACTCTAACGTATGGAAGTGAAGTTTGGACGTTATTGGAAGGACACAAATCAAGAGTGAGAGCAGTGGAAATAAGTTTATTTAAGAGGAGCCTATGGAGTCACATGAAGAGACAGGCTGACAAATGAGGATATAAAAAAAAGAGTTGTGGTGTGGATGTGGATGTGATAGGAAGCGTTAGGAGGAATACACTGAGGTGGTTTGGACATGTGGAGAGGATGGATGGTGAAAGACTGACGAAGAGAGTGTATGTGAGTGAGGTGAAGGGGGGGAGAGGGAGAGGGAGGCCGAGGACGAGATGGAGGGATGGGGTGGAGAGGTATATGAGAGAGGGGTGTGTGATTTGGGAGCAGGGCAGTGAAATGGCAGGGGACAGGGCGGCGTGGAGACGATTTGTTTGTGGCCACCCCAAACGGGATTTAGGCGTCTGGCAATAGATAGATAGATAGAATTTTGTAACTTCTTTCGAAATTTCGACTATTCACTCTTTTCTTAATCCGATTTTTGCTTCAAGAAACTGGTAACGTCCAACAACTTGAATTTGGTTTATCATTCAGCATTTTTCTTCTAGTGAAGATTCTTCTAAAGGCACAATTCCTCTTCTTTTATGTGACTGCTGGAACCGCACCAAATTATTGGTCCAGATATCCTTGTTCTGTACGAGAGTATCACTTCATCTGTGTGACATCATGCTTTTCTGAAGAAAAAAAGATAATATATAACAGTAACACACTAAGCAGTTATTTTGCTGACTGTTCACCTGCAAACTGAGAAGACAGCTGTTAGATGCTGATAACTGTGTCCCGTTTTATAATATTTAATTATTCTAGAATGTTCTAAACAATGTTAAACCATACTAGAACGTTACAAACTGTTCTACATAGTTCTAAACAGTTCTCAAATCTGTGCAAGTCTATAAAGTTATAAAAAAAAATCTATGTAAAGATTAAGAAAGTGACAAAACTTGCGTGTGGTAATATTAAATATTTGGTAATCCATTTTTTGATTTGGGGTTATCTTTTTTAAAAGTGAGAGGAATAAGTTTTTTTTTTTTTTTAAACAAAAGTTCATCAATTTATGATACAGGCTACCTTTTATTTAAAAAAAAAAAAAGTTATAACCCTAGTAAGTATACTACTATTATACTGTTGTGGGATTTAAGAGGTTATTTACAGAATGCCCAGTGGCAATTGTCTGTATGTTACGAAGCTCTCCAATCTGATGTGTATTTCCTAAACTACCGTCTATAGGTGGTGTGAATATACTATTATTATACTGTAATATATCACAGGATTCAAGAGGATAACATTGGAATATGGAGAGATGAAGTCCAAAACTTCTCAGTCTAGCCTAGGAACTTCTTAGTATGACTCAAAAGAATAACTCACTTTGCAAAGCTCCTTCTTGCACCTTTTTCAGATAGTCTTAGCACCAGAAACTCTGTTCATTCTCCTCGTCTTAGCTCTCATAGTCCACACGTTTCACAAGCATCACAGTTGTTAATCACGTATATTCTAATCATAAACAAGTAGAGTACTGGATATTCCCTTGTCCTATGTATTTGCCTACTCTTGTCCCACAGAGAGATCAGTTGGCTTATGTGGCTATCCGGTTATGTGAGACAATAGTTAAACACTCATAAAATTTGGCCTTTCCCCTGGTAAAAAGTCACTGTTTCCTCCAGATTCACAGTTAAGTGCATTTAAGAAATACAAGATATTCATCACTGGATCCTTGATGTTAATTTTTGTCTTAAATCATGTTCATTCTTTTCGTTTCTTGATACAGGCTGTGATGTTTGGTGAATTCATTTACCCCAATTTGTCATCTGTGTCTTAAGACATGAGGTACTATTGCGGCAAACCTGTGAATGTGGCAGTGCCGCAGTCGCGGTCACCACAGTTGCCTGCTATACATTTCCCTCCATTATAGCCCTTAAGCTCAAGACTTACTTTAACATGTAAAACTGAAGTAATGACAATAGAGAGGACTAGGCTCTGATAAAATGATTATATGAAAAAGAAAATTTAAATAATGCATTCTTTGGCTTATATTACTGTCGGACAATGAACAGACTCAGAAACGTAGATTTGGCTCCCCTCTCCGGTTACCACAAGAGCTGAACCTTTCAGACACAACGAGTGAGACGAGATGAAGGGTTCATTTGTCAACATGAGCGGTTGGGAGAATGAATTCTGAAGTACTACTGAATATTTAAGAAATAAAGAGGGTAAGGGTTATACAGGGTGTAAAGCATTGTATTATTCAGACCTTGATATCACACACACACACACACACACACACACACACACACACACATCGATACCATTTTTTTCCCTATCCCCCCCCCCTAGAACTTACTTTCATTTGTGATGGTGTGGTATTTTATGTAAGAATTTCTATGGGTCATATATTAATGTAGAGAAGGAATGCAGGTGTTTTAGAAAAATGAAAATAAAAGTACCTGTCAGAAGGAACTTATTTTGACTCATTGTTCCACAAGGAATATCCACTGAACGAGTAAAATGATGTGAAGTTTGTCACACTCATATGGTGTTGGCTGGAGCATAAACTCATACTTTACACCAAACACCATCTATGGAGGGTTATTAACACCTTCGTACACAATGACACGTTAGTCGTCATTAGGCTGCAGCTGCGTCCATACACATTGACACTTTAGTTGTCATTAAAACAAAAACTTTCATCGAAGGAAATTTTTTGGGTGATTGGCGTCATTTTTGGAGGCGTCATAGCTTCACTGCTCCTCGCCAAAAGTAATGAGTTGGCAACTGTGGGTCCCAATACCAGGAAGAGAGCAGACAGGTTATTCAGTACCAAATAAGCTGTGAGTGGGGAAGGTACTGCGTCGTTCTGTCCCTGTAAATTTCCACTCTTACCCGTCCTGGTCGTGCAACATACTTCACTATTCCAGTAGTGCTTGTGTATAGTGTTTGGGCACTGTTGTGATTAGATTTGGTGTTTGCAATAGGAAATTGGTGTTTGTGAAGTGTTCCTGGTTACTATCAGCTGTTGGCCCAACAAAGATTGTGCCACTGTTTCTAATCAACTACACTGCCTCTACCCTGCACCAAATGTGAGTATTCAGCTATAAAAAATAGTGACAGTGAATCATGTGAATATAGTGTGCATATCTAGTGTAAAAGAATTGGTGACATATGTGCAGTAACTGAGAGGAAGGCAGGAAACCCCCCTACAATCACGACATGGCATGGGTACACCATAGTTTTTTGCATTTTTCTCGAAAACTATGAGACCTAGGACCACCACTCTGGGCTTATATGAAAGCCAATGATATTTTGCATAGGATGATAAAATAAAAACATAACACTGGCCAGAAAAGTTTTTCACTAGAGCTCTCGGAATAAAAAATCTGTTGTCTGTCGAAAATTGGTTTTACTTTTTCGCTTTTTACTCAAACACCATACTTCGTATCAAACTGGAACCTCTGGCATTGGAAAGCAAATAAAAGTCTCTTTCCAATGATGGTATAACATGTAGAGACTGATTACTAAACATTCGACTTATGATGTTGAGAAATGGGATGTATGCTCCTGAATGTTTATTCACATGGCCCTAACGAATGTATAGTATTTATCATAATTGTATTTACCTGATTGTGATGTACAGGAAATGAACTAGGCTCATGGGGTCCCATGGTTGTTTCTCAATGAGTCAAATTTAGCTTTAAACTCGTTTAAGTTTTTAGACTGGACGATCTCTTTGCACAGGCTATTACACAGGTCTATAGATCTATAAGGAAAACTATATTTCTTGATATCCTTCAAGGAGCTTGGCTTCTTCAATTTCATTCCGTGTCCTCTTGTTACTCTCTTATCCCAAACAAACAGATCTCTGTCAATTTTATCTACTCCCACCATGGTCCTGAACACTGCAATCATTTTGTCCCTCTCTCTCCTTTCCTCTAAGGAAGACAAATCCAGCTTTTCCAGCCTCTCTCTGTACGACATCTGCCAGACTGGAGACCATCTTGGTTGCCATTCTTTGTATTCTCTCAATCTTGTTTATATCTTTCTCTTTGTGTGGGGACCACACTACTGCTGCATATTCTAACATGGGGCGGATCATGGCCACTATCAATTTTTTTCATCATCTTCTCATCCATAAATGAAATGCTACTCTTATGTTAGTCAAGAGTTTATACGTCTCTTTATGTTGTTAATATGTTTTTCAGGTGACAAACTATCCTGGACCAGCACTCCCAAATCTGTCTCTTCTCTCGCTTTTGTGATTGGTTCATTACCCATCAAATAATTCAGTGATGGTACTTTTACCCATTTCCAATATTTTACATTTCTTTGCATTGAATTTCATTTCCAACATCCGGCTCCAATCATGTATCATATCCAGATCCTCCTGCAGCATTTTACAATTCTCCTCAACCTCTACCTTCCTCAAGATCTTTGCGTCATCAGCAAACAGACTTGCATAACTGTTCACTTCATCAACCATATCATTTACGTAAATCAGGAACATTACCGGCACCAACACCGAGCCTTGTGGGACTCCACTTGTTACTTCCATCCATCCAGACATCCTATCCTTCATTACTGTCCTCATTTGTTTGTCTCTCAAAAAGTCTCTCATCCATTCAAGGAGGTTCCCCTTCAGTCCTCCTATATGCTCTAGTTTCCACATTAGTCTTTTATGGGGTACCTTGTCGAAGGCCTTCTCCAAAACTAAGTATATACAATCCACCCAACTGTCTCTCTCTCCTGTAGTCAATCGCTCTTGAGTAAAAGCTCAACAAGTTGGAAACACATGACCTTCCACTTCTGAATCCAAACTGACTTTCAGCCAAAATATTCATCTCTTCCAGATATTTTATCCATCTATCTTTCAGGATTCTCTTGCACAATTTTGCGACCATGCTGGTTAGGGACACTGGTCTATAATTCTTCCCTGTTTCCTCCCTTATTAATTGGTACCACATTTGCCCTCTCCCATTCTTGAGGCACTTTCTCCTCTTCCAGAGAACACACAATTAAACTGTGAATCTTATCCGTCAGTTGTTCTCTGCATTCCTTCCCTACCCAGTTAGAGATTCCATCTGGTCCTGGGGCTTTCCTTACATCTTAAGTTTCCAGCAATTTATAAACTTCCCGTACTTCCTTTTATAGCTTTCATCACTACATTTCTAGTAACTCCCTCCCCTTCCACAAACTTCATTTCATTAGTGAAAAACCGATTGGAAACATTTGTTCATCATTTCAGCTTGCATTGCCGCACCTTTATAGACCTCCTCTTCTACTTTCAGTTTGGCGATTCCTTCCTTTTGTTTTAGTTTGCCATTGACAATTCTATAAAACAGTTTGGGTTCATCCTTACATTTGTCTATTATACCTTTTTCAAAATTTCTTTCTTCTTCTCTACTTATTCTTGTGTATTCATTTCTAGTTCTTTTATATTCTACCTTTGTTCTGTTGTTGCCTTTCTTTCTTCAGTTGTTCCATGCCGTGTCTTTCTCTTTTTTTGCTATAATACACCTTCTATTTAACCACTTCTTTTTCCTGTTTTCTCTCCCCCTTACTCATTGTACAAATATTTCCACTCCCGAATTATAGAGGTCTAGAAAGATATCCCACTTAATCTGTATCTCTCGTTTCTCTGAATTTTCTCCAATCCGCATTTTCGAAAAATTTTCTCAATCCTGTAAAATTTGCTTTCCCAAAGTTGTATCTTCCCTGCCTATAAAGCTCGTCTCTTGCCTCTAGGTTCCCTATTATCATCTGGGACTCAATGACCTCATGATCTCTTTTTCCTATAGGACACAAATATTTCAATGATTCTGTTACATCGGATTCTTTAGTAAACAGTAAGTCTAATCATGTTGGTGTGTTGTCACCTCGGAACCGTGGCTCTTCTTTGACCCAATGCGTCATCATATTGTTCATTGTTATATTTAATAATGTAGTGCCCCACGATTCTTCGCTGCCTCCCGAGTCCCATTCCTCCCAGTTCACTTCTTTGCAGTTAAAGTCACCCATCAAAATTATATTGCTGCTTTTCTCAAATTTTTTCTGTAAATAACTAGCCATGTCTGACAGCATCTCCTGGTATTCATCATCATTCCATGCTCTTGTCTTAGGGGGAACATACACTACTGCCATATCTCTCTTACTAGTCTCTCCAGTTTCTAATTTCATATTTATCACTTCAGCCCTGCCCTCTCCCATTTCTACGGTATCTACACTTATGTTGTTATTCACTGCTATCATCATTCCTCCTCCCGTTTTTTTCTTTTCTGTCTCTTCTCCACAGTTTGTATTTACCATCTCCCATATGAACATCAATATTTTCCCTTAACTTGGTTTGTATAAAGCACATAACATGAGGTTCATGAACCCTCAAGAAATCGTTAATTTCTAGCCTTGCCGATATTAAACTAACATTAGTATATACCACCTTCAAATTATTTTTGATGTTTTTTTTATACCCCCTTCTCTTTCTCCCCATCAGCACTACTTCCTCAATTTCTGATCCATAACTCTCCAATAAAACACTATCTTCTCTTCCTCCGTTCTCTGTTCGTTTTTTGCCCTTGCTTCCTTTACTAACTCCTTTATTTTAGCTCTTTCTTCTTCATTTGGATCTTCCTTTATCCAAACATTTTTTAACCCTTCCTTGTCTAATAATTTCCATGTTCTATTGATAATTTCGTTTACTATCGCCTGGGACTTAAGCTTTACCTTCAATGCCCTCGCCCCTCCTTCCTCATGCTTTCCTAACCTAAACACTTAATCAGTCTCTTCTTGAGCTTCGTTGTTTCCCCCCATAACTATTGATAGTACTTCCTTACCCTTACTCAGTTCTTCTTTTTCTCTTTCTGATCATACTCTCATACGTTTTTCATTTACTCCTGAAATTATTACACATTTTTTCTTATCTGCTGCATCCCTGCCTAAAGATTCTCTACTTCTCAGTATCCTAACCACTTCCTTCTCCACCTTTTCCTTGCTTTGTTGTTGTATAATCTCTTTCATATTTACATTTCCTTCTTCCTGAATTTTCATCCACCCCTTATGTTGCTCCTTGATTTCTTTAATGTACTCATCTTGCATCCTTGCTTTGGATTCATACTCATCTAGTTTGCCTTTCATCTTGTTTCTTATCTTCATCCAACCTCTTATTCTCCCTCTTAAGCTTTCTTATTTCATTAGAGGCAGATTCATTATTCACTTTAAATTCTGTTACTTCTCTTTCTTCTTCATCACTGCGTGTACAAACTTTTCCCAGTTTATTCCGTAGAATTTTTATCTTGTTGTCCTGCTCTGTGGTCCATTCCTGTAACTCTCTAATTACTGCCCATGCCTTTTTTAACTCCTGGATATTCCTCTCTGCTGTTTTCCCTACTCCTGCTACTCTTGTTTGGTTCAATTTAGTACTTCCATTTCCCACACCATCTTTGGAGAAGCCCACAAAATCCCTCTCGCCAGATGTAAACAAAGCACCATCCCTTTCCGCCATGATGCAAGCATTTGGAGACCTTCTATTTTCACTACATCTTGTACTTTTTATTACCGAAACCGCGTTTTTTTTTTTTTTTTACTATTGTCCGACAGGCCCACCACTTGCACACTCATTCACATAATCACAAATAGGCTGGTCTCCTCTTCGTTGCTGATTCTACGATTATTCCCCACGATCCAGGAAGAGCTCCGCCTCTGTCAGCGACCTGTGTGTGTGTGTTTTTTTTTTTGTGTGTTTTTGCTTATCGTGTAGAACAAACATCGACGAATAGGAATATGTGGGTTTTGTGGGAAAATAAATATGTTTGGGTGATGAAAATAAGCAGAGAATACAAAAATTTGAAGCACGCAGTGGGCGGGGGGGAATGGAGAAAAGCCGGAACGTCATGTCCCAGAAATCTTTTTAACTTATCTGCACACGAAAGGGTTAATCAGGAGCTTTGATCAGATGTGGATCAAGCTTTTTGCAAGGCTTAAGGATCAGGGAAAGATACAGCATGTGGTAAATATTTTCCCCCACAGCAGTTCCTCTCTTTACCTTTTAAAATAGTTGTCCCAGTTGAAAGCAGATGAAAACTGGGAGAGAGTTAATAACTAATTCAGGTGGGTTTTATAACCCAGAAATTACGTTCAGTTTAATCATTCTTATTATTAATAAATTAAATGCTACTAGATTTAACCCTTGTGGGGAACTACATGAAAAAAAAAAAAAAAACATGTAAATACTTAGTTTTCCACAGACCTCACTGCGCCTGTGTGGTTGGATGACATGTACCCTAGCGAGAAAACGGAGGAAGCATTTAATGCATATTTACATAGATAAAGGGAATACTCAGCTTTAGTTTAATTAAAACTAAGATATAATTAAGTCAGATTCACCTTGTATAATTCATGACGAAATTCAACTGTATCTAACTAACTGTATTTCATAAATTGTTGGCATCTCTGAATCCTTTGAGGGAAGAGAGACTCGTCCTTTCTGCACTCTGTTCCCGAAGCTTGTTCAAACTGCGTGTTGTAAATACGCACCTAAGGACGCTTGGAAGTCCTAGGCAAACAGATCGAGACCTCACGTCCGTCGTCATCTGTTATTCCAACTCTATCTAGCTAAGTAACCTTTATGATTTGGCCAAATCGGGGGGACTAGCTAGGATATAAGGAGATAATTATTGGTGAGTTGGAGTATTAATTATACCCTAATTTCCTAAGAGACTTATAATATGGAAATTTAGTATTGGTCGTGTTTAGGCTAACACTCATCAGACAAAGAGTGTATAAAATTTCTGACATTTTGGTGCCCCAAGTGAGGATAACGAATGTGTGCAGAGTCACTGAACGAGTTCAAGGTCAGGTTTGTCGGACATAGTTTACTTCCATGTTTCGTAGAAATAACAGACACGGAAATACGCATCCACAGGTCTCCTAGTCGAAGGGCAAGTTCCTTTTCTGATGATGAGTGTCTATCTGCCATATTGGACTGGAAGCATGATCGTACTGTCTTTTTCCTGGGAGGAAATTATATTTATGAAGATGTGCAAGCAAATGAATTGTTGAAAACATTTTGGCCGTGGTATGAGCCAGTGAAGGTTCATGTAAATCCCTGGTATCCATAACCTTCTTGAGCATAGAAACCTATCATATGGTTGACCAGTTTGTTACGGTATGTATAAATTCTTTAGCAGGGCCATAAACAGGAAGTTACAGAGGATACGAAAGGGTAAGGATTTCATCCACTTTAATGCACAACCCTTTCAGGCAACTCTAAGGGCTGATGGTATACACTGGAATCACCATGGTAGAGAAGCGGTTCTGGCGAATTTTATAAATTACATTGAGTTAAAGATAGAGCAGTTGTATGCTGTACAGGCTTTGGGTGGTCCTGTTCTATATTAAGATACCAGTTGGTTCTGAGCTCAAAGAAATTTGGGCCATTTTGGAAACTGAGTGTGGGGATAAAGATTTAACCCAAGAGGTTTAACAACCCAGGGAGTCAGGTTTAAAACCATAAACCCAATCCCTACACTCTTCTCAAAATTTAAAATGATTAATAGTTACTGAGCTCAGGTAAATTTATGTGTAAAATTGAAATTAATGATAATTCATGTGAATTAGGAATCAGTCAAAATGTCTATTTCCTTGTTACAGAGGTCATCCAGTGGTAAGGCAGGATGGGTAAAGAGAGCCATAAATGATTGTAAGCAATTATTAGATGAAATACCTCAGCCAAGGGAGAAGTTACGTAGGATTTTGAATATACTAAGGGACAGATGGACTAAGTATCAAGAAAGCTACGTTAATTTAGAAGCAGCAAGAGTGAAAGATGATGATAAAAATCTTTTGGAGTCAGAGACTACAAATTCGAAATTAAATTAGAGGAACATATAACAATTGTGAAGCTGTTTGAGTCAAAATTTACTAATACTACCAGAGATACACAAGTTGTGGAACAGTGGAGTAAGGCTGCACAACCACAAATTATGCTCCCATAGTTTGATGGGAACCAAAAATAGAAATCCTTTTGGGATCAGTTTAACCCGTCACGTCCCGAGCTATTTCGCACCTCCGACACTCCCCAATCCCGAGGTATTTTCGATTTTTTTTTTTTTTTGGCTAAAACCTAAGCTTTTGGTGAGAAACATGGAAATTTCATAGAGAAATCGCTCACCTGAGGTTTAAAATACTCGATCCAGGTGGCAGTACCTCCTTACCTGACTGGGTTTTCTAACAGGCTGGCACCAAAGAAAACGAGTTCTATGGGAGGGTAACTATTTCACACCACTCATAAACGTTATTCATTTATTTACTTGGTACGAATTTATATGTAGTACGAGAGTATATTGGTTTTCAAACAGTAATATTGGCATTATAAGCACTGTTTCACTCAATAACTCATCACCATTCCTGACCTTCTTTTGCCACATTACCTGATCATCATTTCTGACTGTTTCTTCCTCTAATGCTATGTAAACTTTGTCCTCCACATTGTCATCGATTGGGGAATCACTCTGGCCCTGAATGTCTTTATTGGCCAAGTCACTGGTAACAGGTGAATTGCCGAGACAATGGCGTGCGGAGGGGGGGGGGAGGTTATGCGGTGTAAGGCATTGTCCCTGCTTGGCATCTTGTAGAGGAATAGAGGAAGGTGTCCCGTGTAAATGTATGAAAAATCACGCGCAAAAATTGAAAATTGTGCAAATCAGGGACCCTGCAATTGCACGACGTACGAATACGTCATCATGACTGGCAAATGCAAAATGTTGCAACGTACCCATACGTCGACGGGACTGAGCTGGTTAAATACTTAGTTCATGATAGAAGAGATCTCCCCAATATGAGTAAACTCTCTTATCTGTTAGGACAGGTCAAGGGGATGCCTTACAAGTTGATAAAGGAATTAGCTGTGGAAGAAAACAATTATGAGGCGGCTTTGACTATTATCCTTGGACAGAATTATGAAGACAGGGAGCAGGTCATTACCCAATTACTGAAGGCTCTTACCCATACCTAAACATGATTCCTTGCAAAATTTTGCAGTGACTTGTAATTTAAACGCTTTAGGTACTTACGAAGATGTAAAGCAGCAGATTGGGTGCTTTCTAGAACTGTGTCCTTAAAGCTTCTACCTAGAACCAAGGATGCCTGGTATGGTAGGTACCAAAAGTATTATTTCTCCTGTGAGGAGATTGAGGAAGGCTTAATGCAACTCTGTAAACATTTGAAAGGAACAGTAAAGCCTGCTGAAATTAAACAAGAGGCTGAATTAAGGAAAAGAACCAATAACCAACTGGCTGGGAAACCTAAGTCAGGGACGGCTAAGTATGTACCTAAAGAAGAGATAGGTAGTTTTCTTAGCTCTTTAAAATCTGAGGATAAGGCATTAAGGACAAGGAATAGACAAGTTGATGAAATTAAGGAGGTAAAAATTCCACTGTAAAGGACAGGAAAGTCTGTGTGTTTTGTGGTGAACAACATTCCATTGCATCTTGTCAACATTATCCTGATTAAGCTTCAGGAATAATGAGGCTTCAGGAATTCCGGACACACTTCCTTGGACCGTAAAATCAATCTATATCTTTGTCTCAAATGCAAAAAAAGACAATAATCAGAGTGCTTTGTGCCCAAGGATGATGAAGTATTAGGTTCCTAAAATTGCAAGTGTCAATATGGCAGTTGCAAAAGCAAATACTCCAGTAACAATGCCAGCTGCAGTTGCAATTGCAGATGTGAAGGTATTGCTAGAAAATAGAAACATATTAGAATGTACTCTTTTTGATATGGGTGCACAGAAAACCATCATTTCAGCAGACATTGTGAAGAAATTAAAGTTATCTATTATTCGTAAGGTAAATTTAACCATTATTGGGTTTTGTAATTACTAAAGAAGCTCAGCCCTTTGATTTAGTTAGACCTGTAATACAACTTTGCAGATATAAGTGCTGTATAACAGGAGCTGTACTTTATAATATGGAAACAAATAGAGAGAGAGAGAGAGAGAGAGAGAGAGAGAGAGAGAGAGATGGACTGAAGGAAACCTCGGATCTAGGGATGTATCGGATATCCGCATCCACATCCGCGGAACATCCGCACCCATTTCGACATCCGCATCCGCAACCACACTTATGTAAAAATATACATCCGCATCCACATCTGCATTTTAATAAACATCTGCATCCACATCCGCATCCGCATTTGAACGAGACACGAAGCGGATGTGGTGGATATACTAAATATAATGCCTTCGTTATAAACAAAAACATTAGTTTTTTCCGTGACACAACTTGCTTGCTGTGTTTGCTGTTTACCCTGGTAGGCGGTCAAAAGGGTGATGATTTTGTAGTTATTCTATAGTGCTTTGGTCTGCACAAGACCAAAGTGCTGTGACTAACTCCACCAAGTCAGTAAGAGTTGTATGGGTAATACGCGTACCTTGGTACTTTGTAGTGTCCAACAGGGTTAATAGGAGTCAAAATGCATTTATATTGGTGTGTATGGCTGTGTGCGTGTGCGTGTGTATGTGTTATGGAGATTATGGCTATGGAAGTGTCACAGTAAGTTAAAGGTGCTGAAAATACCAGTGTCTGAAAAGACCGTATTTTTTACAGCAGCTGAGTTCATTATGAAAATTTTAAAAGTAGGAAAAAATCAGTTCCCAAGGCCGGGATAAGGGAGAAGCAGCTGTCTCCAAGGGCCGAGCTTTAGTTAAATGATCATGCAACAATATACCCTGAAAACATCCACATCCGCATCTGCGAGGATATCATAGTTTCACATCCGCATCTGCATCCACATCCGCAGTTTTTAGAAACAGACATCCGCATCCGGATCCGTATCAGCAAAATACAGAAACATGATATCCGCATTCGCATCCGCATCCGCGGATGTTTAAATTCTGATATCCGATACATCCCTACTGTGATCATCTACAAAGCTCAGGGATAAGGTTGGCAAAACAGAATGTGAAATCAGATATTGTGGGTCCCATAAAAATTACATTTGGTTCAGATTACTCTGGAAGGTTCCTACATAGGACTTTCAAGAAGAATAAAGTACAGTTGTTCGAGAGCCCAGGAGGTAACCTTATTATGGGTCAGTTGCCTTTTCCAAAGCAAGCTAAAGGAGAGGCCAAACTTGTAGACTCAGTCTTTGTTACCCCCACACAGTCATTGATGGTAGCTAGAATAGGCGCAGAATTAGAATCTACTCAGATAAATGATTTGGTGGATGAAAAAATTGAACCTGTACACAAATTGTGAGACCTAGACAGTGTAGGATTACACTCTGAAAAACCAACCCCTGAAGGTAAAATTACTTTGGATTTGTCTGTGAAATTCAGAGATGGACAGTATTGGGTAGGATTACCATGGAAACTAAACCATTTGGAATTACCAGCAAATTACCATGCAGCTAAGGCTCAATTAAATTCTCATCTAAGAAAGTTGAGAGACAAACCAGAACATGTAACTTTATATGATAATATTATAATAATAAGTTTATCGAGGAGGTAGAATTTCCTGTTAACCATAAAGAAGGACACTACTTACCACATCATGCTGTATACAAGGATTCAGTAACGATACCCATAAGGATAGTTTTCAATTGTAGTAGTAAAGACCTAGCTTGAACGATTGCCTATACTCTGGACCTACACTAACAGAGAAGTTAGGGAATGTATTACTAAGATTTAGAGAGAAACCTTATGCTTATACAGCAGACATTAGTAAGGCTTTTCTCAGAATAGGATTGAGAAGAGGAGAATAGGAAATTTACAAAATTCCTCTGGCCTCAAGATCCTCAATATGAGGATAGTCCATTGAAAACTTACTGTTTCCGATCGGTGCTCTTTGGCTCTTGTGCTAGTCCTTTCCTACTTTGCAACACTCTGTTAAGCATCATTTTGGAAATGTCAAATGCCCAGAAATAGGGCAGGCTTTTAATATGGATAATTTGCAAGTTGTTGCTGATACAGAGATGGAAGCATTGAAGGGTTATGAAGTAGCCAATTCTGAATGTGGGAAGGCAAATTTGCCGTTACAGAGCTGGAATACAAATTAACCGCTTTTAAGGAACAGAATACAAGAGGACCATCCAAATTCTGACATTCCCAAAACTCAAAAAATGCTGGGTCGTAACTGGGATACAAAGGCTGATGAAATAAATTTATAGGCAGTTACGTTCTCTGATGTCACTCTCACCAGGAGGTCCTTGTTAAGTGAGGTCTACATGTTATTTGGCCCATTGGGACTGCTCAGTCCTATGGTTATTACTGGGAAATGTTTAATGCAAGAGTCTTGGCGAGAAAAGTTAGACTGGGACACTGAATTAGGTGAGATGTATGTTGAACAATGGGAACAGATTAGAAAGGAGTTTGAAAGAAACATCAAGTGTGTGTATTCCCAGGAAAATAAACAGTAATGAGAAGTCACAGTTGCATATATTTTGTGATGCTTCTCAAAAGACAAATGGGGCAGTAGCTTATTATTATGCAACAGGAGAGGATAGTAAGATTATTATGTCCACAGCCAGAGTTGCACCAATCAAAAGAAGAACCCTACCTAAAATGGAATTGGCGTTCATAATAGTAGGAACCAAATTGGCCGGGTATTTAACCATTACTCTTGATACTAAAAGTGTGGATATTTATATATGGACTGACAGTGAGATCTGTCTTTGGTGGACAGGAAAGGAAGACAGTAAAATTTCTTTCGTCAGAATAAAGTTAAAACTATTAAAGAACTCTCTTCCAAATTTAAATTTATGCATGTATCCTCCATAGAAAATCCGGCTGATCTGCTCTCGAGAGGTTCGACAGTAAAGTGACTGACCAAAGATAACTTATGGTTTAAAGGTCCTAAATGGTTACTTACTAAGGAATGATCTGAGCAGAAACAGTATAGTATTGGTGAGGGTAGTGTTGTAATCATGGATCCTGTACTAGCAGAGCCAGATGTGACTGAAGTTAGTAGAGTTTCATCATTATGACAACTTCTTAACACTGCTCAATTAGTTGTAAAAATTTTTAATAGGAAAGTGGGGTTTGAGGAGTTTGATCTCATGGAATATTGGCTGAAAGAGCTTCAAAAAAAATGTTACGGAAAGATTATTGACTTTTTATGCCAAGGCACTGGCAGCAATAATAAGCTGATAAGAGATTTAGGATTGTTCTTAAACGGAAAGGGTCTAATTAGATGCCGTGGCAGAATAGTAAAGGCTGATTTGCTTCTCCAAACTAGACATCCTATATTGCTACCTATGAAAGATTATTTTGTACAGTTAACTGTTAAGGAAGCCCATGGGTTAACTCTTCATGGAGGTGTGCCGCAGACTTTGGCCTGAATCCGAGAAAGGTCTTGGATCCCTAAGGCTAGACAGGATGTAAAAGTTGCATTATATATAGGAGGTATGAACAACGACCATATGACTATCCAGGACCACTTGCCTATACAAAGGATAGGATAAATGTAAGTTGGCCCTTCAAAGTAACTGGAGTTGATTACACGGGCTATAACTGTTACGGGTGAGGGAACTCCCCATAAGGTGTATATATGTTTGTTTACTTGCACCTACACAAGGGCCCATGGGTTAACTCTTCATGGAGGTGTGCCGCAGACTTTGGCCTGAATCCGAGAAAGGTCTTGGATCCCTAAGGCTAGACAGGATGTAAAAGTTGCATTATATATAGGAGGTATGAACAACGACCATATGACTATCCAGGACCACCTGCCTATACAAAGGATAGGATAAATGTAAGTTGGCCCTTCAAAGTAACTGGAGTTGATTACACGGGCTATAACTGTTACGGGTGAGGGAACTCCCCATAAGGTGTATATATGTTTGTTTACTTGCACCTACACAAGGGCACTCCATCTAAAAATGGCAGATTTAAGTTATGAGACCTTCTTGAACGTATTTAGAAGATTTGCAGCTAGAAGGTCTTGTCCTAGTAAATCAATAAGCGACAACGGAACCAATTTCGTTGGAGCAGCACCTCTACTTTTAAATATAATGAATGACCCAAAGGTTAAGTCGGCATTGGAAATCAGAAATTGTACCTAGCAGTTCATAAGGAAGAACGAGTAAAAGCAGAGGATGGAAGGATGTTAATTGAGATGGATGCAGTAAGGAAGAGATGGGCAGAGTATTTTGAAAGATTGTTAAATGTAGAGGAGGAAAGGGTGGCTGAGACTGTGGCGGATGAAAGGGTGCATGGAATAAATGTGTTGGGAGAGTTGAATGATTCTTTGATCACGAAGGAGAAAGTGGAGAAGGCAGTAAAGGAGATGAAAACAGGGAAAGCTGCAGGTATGGATGGGTGTGCTGTGGAATGCCTGAAGGGTGGTGGAGTGACTATTGTTGACTGGTTAGTAAGACTGTTGAATGTGTGCTTTGAGAAAGGTATGGTGCCAATTGACTGGGCAAGTGCTTGCGTGGTCCTGTTGTATAAAAGCAAGGGTGATAAGTATGAATGTACTAGCTTTAGGGGTATAAGTCTGTTGAGTGTTGTAGGTAAGGTGTATGGCAGAGTGTTAATTATGAGAGTTAGAAAGGGTACAGAGGGAGTGATTGGTGATGAGCAGTGTGGCTTTAGGAGAGGGAGGGGATGCGTGGATCAGGTGTTTGCTGTGAGACAAGTGTCTGAAAAGTATTTAGCGAAAGGCAAGGATGTGTTTTGGGCATTTATAGATTTAGAGAAAGCATATGATAGAATTGATAGAGAGGCTTTCTGGATTGTTTTAAGATTGTTTGGACTTGATGGTAGGTTACTAAAAAGGGTAAAAAGTTTTTATGTAAGTAGTAGAGCGTGTGTAAGAGTGGGAAATGCTGTGAGTGATTGGTTTCACGTGAGAGTGGGGCTGCGACAGAGATGAGTGATGTCGCCTTGGTTGTTTAATATTTACATGGATGGTGTTGTAAGGGAGGTGAATGCAAGAGTTTTAGGTGGAGGTCTGAGTCTGGTGAATGTTGATGGTGGAGAGTGGAATCTGAAGCAGCTGCTGTTTGCAGATGATACTGCACTGGTGACTGATTCAGAGGAGAGATTGAGACAGTTGGTAGAGGAGTTTGGAAGTGTGTGTGAAAGGAGGAAATTGAAAGTAAATGAGAATAAGAGTAAAATGATGAAGTGTACGAGGTTGATAGATGGTAGGGGGATGAATACAGTTTTGAATGGTGAGTTGCTTGAGGAGGTAGAGTGTTTTAAATATCTAGGGTCACATGTTGCTGTGGATGGAAGAATAGATGCAGAAGTGAAGTTTAGAATAAATGAAGTAGGAAAGGTGCTAGGAGGAATGAAAAAAGTGTTTAAATGTCGTTCGCTTAGAATGGATGTAAAGAGAAGACTGTATGAGGGTGTTGTGGTACCGATTGCGTTATATGGGGCTGAAACATGGAATATGGGTGTAGCAGAGAGGAAAAGTTTGAATGTAATGGAGATGAAGTGTCTGAGGAGTATGTGTGGAGTGACGCGTATGGATCGAGTGCGAAATGATAAAGTGCGAAGGAGAACTGGAGTTGTTCAGGAGATGGCTGGTAGAGTTGAGCAGAGGGTGTTGCGATGGTTTGGGCACATGGAGAGAATGGATAATGAGCGATTGGTGAAAAAGATAACTAGATCTGATGTGAGAGGTGTAAGGCTGAGAGGAAGACCACGAATAGGATGGTTGGACAGTGTGAAGAGAGCGCTGGATGCGAGAGGGATGTCTGTTGAGCAAGGAAGAGTGGCTGTGTGTGACAGAAATAAATGGAGAGAAATTGTGAATGAATAAGTGATGACGCAGCCCTGAGGGGATATTCTCCCGCATTTGGTCTGATCAGCTATTCAGGTCAGGTGCGGGTAAGGGGATGGGTCTGTTATGATGTGGCAGGGGTAAACCAGTTCTGCTGTCGGGCCCTGCTGTGGATGTCACTGATTGCATTGCGCAGTTGACCTTTGTGCGGTGTGGTGCGGTGAGGATCTGTCCGTTCTCCCCTTTGGGGCTAAGATGCGAATGAATGTGTTTGAATGGATGAGTAAATGGGGAGTGTGTCGTCCTGTCTCGGCTACCTCCCTTTCCTTGGGGGAAGCAGCCTAGGTATATAGATATAGATAGATAGTTCATAGCTCCAAGAGCACCATGACAAAATGGATTTACCGAACGAATAATTGGTAAAGTGAAGAACTGCATTAGGAAAACCTTACATAGAAATAAGATCACCAGAGAGCAGCTGAGGACAGTGATAACTGAAATTGAGGCTAGGATTAATGATAGACCTTTAACCTATCTGGATGATACTAGCGTTTCAATAGAGGCATTGACACCGGCTCATATGTTGTATGGCAGAAAGCTCCATCTGGTGCCTTGGGTGAATATCCAAGAGGAAGTAGATGATCCTACAACAGAAAATAATGAACTAGGACAAAATCTGCGTGAGGGATATCAACGTCTGAAAAAAAAATATTGGACACCTGGAATAGACACTGGAACGAAGAATATCCTTTGAGCCTAAGAGAAATATTTTATGAGGCTCAGGCTGCCAGGAACAAGTCACTCATAAAAGATGTAGTCTTAGCAAAAAAAAAAAAAAAAAAAAAAAAAACAACCAAGATCCCAATGGCCATTAGCTAAAGTGATCTCCACACATCCAGATTTGGAGGGGGTGCTGAGACTTGTAAAAATTAATTGTAGGGGACATATCAATATAAAAAGTATTGAATATAAAAACTATTGATAAACTGGTGCTCCTTGAGTTAACAGCTACCCCGGACACAGTGGATGGTGGCCAGCAATTGGGTCAAGGTGTGCAACCTAGAAGATCCACAGCACAGGGTTCTCGAGACCTATGGAGAGGGCTCCTGGCTAAGGGTCACGTTACATGACACAGTGTATAATTTTTCTTCCGGCCCCAAGACTGGGAAATATTTTTCCCCCAGAACAGTTGCACTCTTTACCTTTTAAAATAGTTGTCCCTGTTGAAATTAGAGGAAAACCTGGAGAACGTTAATGACTAATTCAAACGATTTTATAACCCAGAGATTACATTTTGTTTCATAACTCTTATTATTAATAAATTTAATGCTACTGTGTTTAACCCTTGTGGACAACTATATTGTAAGTAAATGTAAATACTTAGGAATTTTCCATGGACCTAAATGCATCTGCGTGGTAGGAGAATATGGAGGAAGCATTTAATACATATTTACACAGATAAAGGGAATATTCGGCTTCAGTTTAATTGAAACTAAGATTAAATTAACTTAGATTCACCTTGTCTATTTCATGAAGCAATTCAAATGTATCTAGATAATTGTAATAAATAAATAGTTGGAATACCTGAATCCTTTGAGAGACTCGCCATTTTTGCACTCTGTTCCCGAAGCTCGTTAAAGATTCATCATCATTCATTGCCAGACGCCATGTATCCCAAACGGGGTGGCCAAGGGCTTAGAGTTAATTGTTTTACAGGGAGGGGCACTAATCTGGTGTTCCCAGGTGGTCACCCATCCAAGTTCTAACCAGACTCAACGTTGCTTAACTTCGCTGATCGGACGGAAAGCGGTGTATCGAAAAATACACACTTAAGGACGCTTGGAAGCTGTGGGCAAACCGACCGAGACCTCACGCTCGTCGCCATCTGTTATTCCGACTCTATCTAGCTAAGAAACCTTTACAATATGGCCAAACTGGGGGGACTAGCTAGGATATAAGGAGATAATTACTGGTGAGTTGGAGTATCAATTATACCTGAATTTCCTAAGAGACTAATATTATTGAAATTTAGTATTGGTCGTGTTTAGACTAACACTCATCAGACAAAGAGTGTATAAAATTTCTGACATGGAAATTCTACTCTCAGAGAATCTGTGGAAGATCTTGGCCACAAAATAATATAAAATATTCAACCTTTAGATCATATAGGTGACCGGTGTTGCACTCTCCGAATGATCCTTCTAGGTTTAATATAATAAGGCCTATACAGTGTATCATGAATAGTGGCAATACCACCTAATGAGCAGGTATACAATTATTACAGACCCGTAAAAGATTTACAGCATGATCTTACGGGTTATTACCCGTCCCCACCTGGGAGGGGCTCAGGGACAGGTATTGTTTTCACTCTGTTTGTTTGTTTGTTTGTCTGTCTGTCTGTCCGTTGACAACTGTACTCAAAAACTCCAGGTGCAATTTTGACTAAAATTACAAGAATTTTGGGTTTTGACTTTCTGATCTCCTGAGAAAATTTTAGAGCAAACTGGGACAAGGCCAAGGCTATAGGTAAAAAAAAAAAAAAGGGAAAGGGAAAAATTTTTTATTTTTATTTTTGCCATGACCCCTTTCAAAGTCGACATTCGACACGAAACCAAGACCTAAAGGTGCATCATTCATATATGCATGCTATAACATGCTTCATTACATCAGTGGTCACCCCCCAGTTAGTGGTAGGGAGGGGGGGTCAATGTCATGTGGGTTGGAATGTCTGTCGGGGATGGGTTTGCTGTGCCAGGGCACCGCTTATTGTTGTTGTTGTGACTCCAGGCATAACTATGCTTGACCCCGATGGACTACAGTCTAAAGTTGTCCCTTCTCCTACAGCCCAACACCATCGTTTTACAGGACAGGGAGGGAACTAACTGATTTTTAAAATAACAGTGAGCGAAGGTTCCCACTCCAGCCCCGAACTTTCAAAGGTTTTGTCTTGCAATTATTCAAGGAGTGGCATGGGGGAGGTCGACTTCATGCTCGACAGAAATCTAAACAAACTATATTCATTTACTATTTTTATCCTTCATCAAATGAGTGTTCAGTTTTTATTACTAAATTCGCTCTGGCTGACTTCTAGGGAACTCGTAACCAAAGAAAGTTAGTCGTAAATTCTATTCTGGCAACTGGAAGGTAAAATATTCTATTTTCTTCTTGCTATCAATTACTATGCATAATTTTGCAGCGTCTAACAGACATTTTTAATTGTGGAATTTAAATATAGCATTCAGTAACTCTATTAATTATTAAAAACCTCCTCAGAGCTTGATAATACTATGGAGCTGGGAAGGAAGTGAAGCAGTCTTCAGCTATGAAACTTTAAAGGTTTGCTCTGTCTAACACCAGGCAATAGCATCCTATAAAGCAAAAGAGAATAATGATATCGCTGTATCAATTTACGCGTTAGGTGGAATTTATTTGCTAGATAATTAAATGAATTATATTTTGGCAAACGACACAGAACTTACTCATTGCAGAAGTAATTATCATGCGACATAAAAAATGTGAGATTTATTCAGGTTAACACCAGATGACTTTGTCATAAGGAGGGAAAAACCATCCTTGTCCAACATTAAGAAACCTCAATAAAAAGGGTATGGTTTAATGTATGAGTTTTGGCTCTGGCTAACACCAAACAAGTCCGGCTAACTTCTGAATATTTTACTCGATAAATGTATATCTCGTGCAAAAATGAGTCAAAATAAGTTTCATCCGCCATATGCTTTTATTTTTATCTAAATCACTTCCATTCCTTCTTATATCAATATCCAACCTAAAGAAATTCTTACATAAACTACCATTCCATCACAAATCAAAGCAACCTCCAGAGAGGGACAGGGAAAAAATTGATCTCGAGGCATATGTGTGTGTGTTCTTACCTAATTGTATGTGTGTGTGTGTGTGTGTGTGTGTGTGTGTGTGTGTGTGTGTATGTGTGATATCAAGGATTAAGTAATACAGTGTTTTACCTCCTGCATTACCCTTACCCTCTTTATTTCTTAAATATTCAGTAGCACTTCAGCATTCTCTCTCCCTCTCGCTAATGGTAACAAATAATCCCATCAGCCCCTGTCACACATACGTGACTTAACCCTTTTCACGTGCTGATAAGTTAATAAGTATTCTGGGACATGACGCGCCGGCTTTTCTCCCCTCCCCCCCTGCCCGCTGTGTGCTCCAAAACTGTGTATTCTCGGCTTATTTTCACCACCCAAACATATTTATTTTGCCAGAAATACCACATATTCCTATTCGTCGATGTTTGTTCTACATGATAAGCAAAAAAAACACACTACGTGTACGTTAGGGCCGTGTGAATAAACAATCAGGGGCATACATGTCACTTCCCAATATCATAAGTCGAATGTTTACTAATCAGTCTCTATGTGTTATACGTCATTGGAAAGAGAATTTTATTAGCTTTCGAATGCTGGAGGTCCCAGTTTGATACGAAGTATAGTGTTTGAGTAATAAGCGAAAAAGTAAAACCCATTTCCAACAGACAACGATTAAAACTTTGTTCGCCACTGTTGTTTTATTTTAACATCCTATGCAGAATTTCATAGGCTTTCATTCGAGCCTACAACAGTGATCCTAGGCCTCATAGTTTTCGAGAAAAATGAAAAAAAACTACGGTGTACCCACGCCATGTTGTGACTGTAGGGCAGTTTCCTGCCTTCCTCTAAGCTACTGCACGTATGTCACCAATTCTTTGTACACTAGATATGCACACTATATTCACGTGATTCACTGTCACTATTTTTTATAGCTGAATACTCACATTTGGTGCAGGGTAGAGGCAGTGTAGTCGATTAGAAACAGTAACACAAACTTTGTTGGGCCAACGGCTGGTAACGACCAGGAATGCTTCACAAACACCAAATTCCCTATTGCAAACACCAAATCTAATCACAACAGTGCCCAAACACTATACACAAGCACTACTGGAATAGTGAAATATGTTGTACGGCCGGGACAGGGGTAAGAGTGGAAATTTAAAGGGACAGAACCACGCAGTGCCTTCCCCACTCACAGCTCATTAGGTACTGAATAACTTGTCCGCTCTCTTGCTGGTATCGGGACCCACAGTTGCCAACTCATTACTTTTGACGAGGAGTAGGGAAGCTATGATGCCTCCAAAATTGACGCCGATCGGCCAAAAAAATTTTGTCCGATGAAAGTTTTCTCCTTTAACCCCTACACGCAGAAGGTTTGCACGCTCCTCCCTACGGGGGATATCCCTGGCAGAAAAAAATACCCTTATTTTAAATCCTAATATCTACCAAACTATAACAACTAGAGAAAAAAATTAAAGATACATAAGAATCAACAACTCTTCCTCTTTCAAATGAAAGTATCCCCACATCTCTAGGTGGTCCCGTCGATGAGTAAGGATAAGTTAAAGTTCAAAGGGTAGTGGGAAGATGCCTATGGCTATACACATCAACTGGCGTTGCTCCGCGCCCAAAATCGTGACTTTTATACATGTCAGCCGGCGGTTAGGGTTAATGACGCCAAAAGCATCAATGTGTATTGTTGCAGCCAGACCCTAATGACGGCAAATGTGTCATCGTGTATGAAGGGGTTAAGGGCCAACCACGGCATGAGTCAAAGTCATGTCCTACTTGGCTCCCATGCCTCCTGACTGGTCCCGAGTGTGCTCTGCTCACGACTGCATCACGACTGCCTCACATCCATGTCACGATTGCCTCACGACCAGTTGTGACGTCCTCAAGAATGCGACAAGATTGCGAGGTGCCCGTGAGGCTACGGAGCTACGAGTCTTCAAATTTGAAATTTAACGGATTTTTGTCAGCCACAACCATGATGTGACTGCCCACGAATACAAGACAATTACGTGACGTGTTTGGGGAATGCACCGTGATTCCCCCACGACACCCCCACGACTCCGCGATGACCAACCCATGGGGTGGGGCATCACACTTGGACCACCAATGACACCCAGCATGGGGCGGGGCATCATACCTGGACCACCAATGACACCCAGAATGGGGCGGGGCATCACACCTGGACCACCAATGACACCCAGCATGGGGCGGGGCATCACACCTGGACCACCAATGACACCCAGCGCATCACCATGTACCTCTCCTGTGTCTAGTCAGTCGATGAAGGACACATAGTCATAATGGTTTTTTTGTCAGCGACAGCATCATGACACGCGATGACTGCATCACAACGCATCCGATTGAGCTAAAACTGCTTCACAACCAATGTACGACACTCCTGACTGCGACGCAACTGTGACATTTTTGGCAAATCATGAGGCCAAATGAGTCATCCCAGAGGCTCATGAGCGCCCTAAAGAGTCCAGGCTTTGGCGGCAAATTAAGGAACGATCAATGAAAAAATGTTTTATGACCGTGATTCGCGCCGCGATTGGACCTTGAGTCGCTTGTGTGTGACAGGGGCTTTTGACTCGGTTGACTTGTCGTGTCTCAAAGGTTCAGATCTAGTGGTATCTGGGGAGTGGAGCCAAATCTACACTTTTATGTCTGTTCATTGTTCGGCTGTAATATAAGTGAAAGAATGGATTATTTAAATATTCTTTTCATATAATCACGTTACCAGAGTCTAGTCCTCGCTATTGATATTACTTCAGTTTTATATGTTAAAGTAAATCTTGAGCTTAAGGGCTATAACAGAGGGAACTGTATAGCAGACAACTGTGATGACCATGACTGCAGCACTGCCAGCTTCACAGGTTGGCTGGAGGAGGGTGGATAACTACACCTGGCCGCAATAGTGCATGGAAGCTACGTGTGTTAAATTTTTGTTGTTGGTGTGCTCCACACTGTTTCCCCAACACTGTAATCACGGCTCATCATGCATAATCTTTTCCACTCATACCATATCTTTACCACCTGCATTGCGAAGCGAGCAGAGTGGTAATGTTTTCATTTGTGAGACTGACTGACTGGCTTTGTTTGTGTGTGGATAAACAAGATATTTCACGAATGGTTTGAGCTATCAATATGATACGTTCAGGGTATCAAGATACGGCCAAAATCTTGGACGAGATCGAAAATGGGCACTAGGGGTCAAATCAAGGTCACTAAAATGGATGCCAAAGGTCAACCAGTTGACCTTTGCTGAACTTCAAATTGACCCCAAGTGCCCATTTTCCAGCTTCTCTAGACTTTGGTCATATCTTGATACCCTGAAAATTTCATGTTGACAGTTTAAGAAGTTCATGAGATATCGTATTTACCTACACACAAACCAGCCAGCGAACCTCACAACTGAAATGAAAATATTACCACTCCTCTCGCTTACCACCCGCTTTGTGAAGGGAGTGGAGTGGTAATATTTTCAGTTGTGAGGTTTGCTGGCTGGCTTTGTTTGTGTGTGTTTTACTTACTGAATTTGCGGCAAACCAGAAATGGAGGTGCAAACTTATTTGCTGAGGAAAAACATTCTGGTTGCGTGCGTGGTGAGATCTCATCGTCAGATGGCTCCAAGTGTCCTACTCAAACACCATTCTTAACATCGACAATGTAAGAGAAAACTCAACTTTACTGTTCCCATCACTTGTCTTTACCTCAATATCATTTCTGTCTTTAAAGGGCATACTCATGCTACTATAACCACCACCACCACACTCATGCTAAACCACCCACACCTTTCCATCCAACCCATTCACTTTTCAACCGTAATCACTGACCTGCGTTTTACTGACTAACCTACAGCACACATCTTCACATGATACCCATTAAATAACTTGCATTTAATTATTCTGCTTCTGACACAAGGTGGTAACACGGGTAGAGCTTTTATCCAGTCATATACGTGTATAGTGCCTCTGCTAAAATATTCATTAATTTCTGGGCCAACTGCAATTAATTATCAGCAATCTGAGAGCCATGCATTAGTATTACACGGAAACTAGTATGTACGACAAAAGACTTACTTCAGAGAGGGTTCATGGTTTATGATGATAAGTATGGAGTTGGTCTTTGCTAGGGTGCTGCGCAAGTGTAGGAGGCGGTTGAGAGGAAGGAGGGTGACGAAAAGGAACCTTGTCGACCACACCAGGAGGTGGCTCTTGAACAACCACTCGGCGAAGGCGGCAAGGAAGGCTGGGTCATTATTCACCACCACCACTGTTATGGAGCTTGAGCTTTTCCTTATCTGCAAAAGGACGACATATTCATATGCACGTGTGTGTACGGATATATATTTACATACACTCACAGAGAGAGAGAGAGAGAGAGAGAGAGAGAGAGAACATTATTAATTTTATGTATTATTAATGAATGAATTATGACATTATTAATTTATGAATACTGACATCAAAGTCCAGTTAGAGAGAAAATTTTTCAAAAATCTATGATCAGGACACATTTCCGAACTACGATCCAGTCCTTGGACTGGATTGTAAAATGGAAAACATCTGAAAGAATAGCAGAACGAAATATATAAACAGAAAAAATTCAAGGATATTTGGAATGTATGATATGATGGAGTTGGACTAATACAATCTGACAGGTAGTGAAGGGTTGACTGGGCAGCTCTGGCATTCACAAAACTAGATATGAGTACCCATGGACAGAACAAACTCTCTGAAGGAGGTAGTTGTCCATGATTCAGGAATTGACAAGAAATATCAGCTACTACAGAATGTTTTAAGCCTCAGATGATAAATAAGGTATTTATAATTATATCTGCATTTGTTAACACTTTAAACCTGAAGTGACTGAATGCGAACAAGGGCTCTTACAGTATGTGATCAAGGACGTAAATAGAATTGGAATGGTGAAGCAACGATGCAATGGGCGGCTTTGCTGTGCCTAAGGAAATGCCATTGGACCCTTGCTCAAAAACTTTAAAAATGTACATAAATAGTTGAAATTCAAGCACAAACTTGCACGGTGGTGACCTACCTGGAAGAGTAGTATGACATTATAATCTATCCTTCTTTGTATATATCGAGCACATAGGCTACACATATGTTTGTATATCGGAGATAAACCGCCATTACTTGCCAAACAGATACAGTATAAGATGCCATCACAACGGATGTGACAAATCAGTCTTATGTCTGCTCTTAAGCTCTTCTCAGTTCGTTCACTCGTTTCATTTATTAAGGTTCCAACACACTTTCATGCTTCGGCCTTGGTCACCTAATGGCGGCTTTCCATGCTCCTCGATCACTACCAGTCATTCCCAATAAAAGTTGATAGCTGCAAGTTGCCCCATTGCAAGGTTAGTTTACCAGTAAGTACATATCTGGGTTAACACGGGGACACACTCATAGAACTTTTCTTCACTGCTATCCCAGGGAGGAACTATTGCTGTGACAAAGGCAACTGTTATGTGGATGCTGGAGTCTTCATGAGGTTTGCCAGACAATGTTATAATGTACTAGTGATTTCGGGGGTAGGGAGTCTGGCTGGTCAGTCTTGAAAGTGGGGAGGCACCCCTCATGAAGCACCATGTTGTCAGTGGGTCTGAAAGGGTTTTGCTTGATGTTACCAGCAACCCCTTCTAACACCTCTTCAGGATGTGTGTTAGTGCACTGAATGATGTTGTATGGTGATGATTCTCAGAGAGCTCAGTTAAACTTCTCCGTGCAATTAACTCTGAAAGTGGTCTGGTCCCTGCCAAATTGCTATTGAAAGAGTAGAAGCAGGGAAGCCTTGTAGAATGGCTGCTGGGTCAGTTTATTGTGCCTTATGTTTCTTCTTGGGTCATTTGTGAAATGTCATATTTGATTCCAGATCTGCAGTGAGGTTGATTTCCCTACTGATGATGGAAGAGTGCCGCACCATCGTCAGCGGTAAAATATGAACGTTAACTTACAAAGCCAACCTGGCCGACCACTTCAGCGAGCTGTGCACGCGTCATGTTAGCATCCTGTCCATTCGCCGCCACTTTGAACACACCCACACCCCATGGCGCTGCCACCTCACTTACACCACTGAACTGTAAATCATTAGAACACAGAAATTTCTCATCCTCCAACTCATCATAATATACTGGAAATTCGTATTCAAACAGTAAATTACAGTAGACCATTATCAAATGTACCTACAGTATTCGTACCGAGAAATTCTCTGTAATAAAGACAGTGGAATAATCCCGTTCCTTTGCAGCTCCAAGTATCGCATTCAGAACTTCGATTACTAGTCCATCCTCCTCGGTGGCATCTGGATATGGTTAACAAGAATTACAGAAGTGGTACTGAAATGTATGAGACTCTGGTGTTTCAAAAAAAAAGCAATAAAAATAAAAACAATTATTTACATTAGGATACTGTAAATAGTGCACATTCTGTAAACAGTGCTACACAAAGAAGCAGGAACATCAGGTCAGCGTCATGTGCAAACCCAAAGCACAAAAAATTTAGACAGTTTTGTGCTCTGTATGGATTGTTAGTAATTACTGTAAGATAATTGAGCATATAGGTTACACAGACCTTATAGTTCAATGTGGCGTCCAACATTTATATATAAAAAGAGAACTAAAAGATATAGATAGAATATAACAGCATGAAGACTATTCGTTCAGCATACTGTAAATAGCCTATCCATTAGCGATACAGGGAGAAAATACCCGAGGAAACTTGAATGACAAAGACAAAACAAAAATGAAAAGTATTTTCCTGCTGTAAGAACATTCAGAAGACTTTATACAATGAGAATGCCTTAATTTTGTATTTATTTTTCTTGTGCATCTAATTTTTCCTTAGGATAATAAAGCAGACATAATGTGCTTCATACAGCATTCCTTCATTACATTAATCTGGTTAATCTTATTGAAGGAAAACATGCACATTAAGATAGTGATGAAAAAAATATTCAGTGGCAGCAGCATAAAAACGGTTTAGTAACCTACCTTTAAATATATTAATACCAGTATAGAAGTGCATATTATTATTTAACTTAACTTTAGACCATTACCAACAGTGGGATACTCAGGAGATATTGGGGACATTATTCACATTTCAACATTGTTAAATTCTTTTACAATATTGAAACACATCAGTTAACCTCTTTCCACTCTTTTAAAAGAAAGATAATATTAGTTTCCTTAGCCATTCTTTATAGCTTTTAGTTTTTAATGAAGGAATTGAGAAATCTGTCCTTAAACAAATTCCGAATAGATCAATTCATTTATCAATTACGAATTCTATAATTTGTCTGAGTAACCTTCTATATAGAAGCAAAACGGTTTCTTTACCAATATATGAGTATTTTTTTGTTTTCTGAAACAGGAATCTCATAGTATCTGACCTGATGTGTGTGTGTGTGTGTGTGTGTGTGTGTGTGTGTGTGTGTTCTTACCTTACCTAATTGTATCTTTACAGGAATGAGTCAAGCTCGTACTGTCCCGTGTCTTAAACCATATTTATCGTACATATCCTTAAATTTGTGAATTGTTTTGGCACACACTATTTCATTCGGCAGTGCATTCCACTGATCAATTGCTCTGTTTGGGAAACTGAATTTCCTTACGTCTTTATCACCTCTCTTCTTATGCAGTTTTTTTGCAGTGTCCTCTTGCTGATGCTTCCCTATATGTTAAGTAATCATTTATGTCTATTTTCTCCTTCCCTGATATGCATTTATATAGCATTATCATGTCACCTCTTTTCCTTCTCTCCTGTAATGTTGGTAGATTCAGTTTATTTAGTCTTTCTTCGTAGCTTAGATCCTTTAAGCTTGGTATCCATCTTGTAGCGGCCCTTTGAACTTTTTCAATCTTGTCTATGTGTTTCTTGAAATGAGGACTCCAGACTACTGATGCATACTCCAGGGTTGGTCTGATGAATGATGTTATTATCCTTCTTAGCATGTCTTCATTTATGTATGTGAATGCTATTCTCATATTTGCAAGCAGTGTATACATGTTCCGTACCTTCTCACCGATGTGGTCAGCCGGAGATAGTCTGTTATTGATAATCACACCTAGGTCCTTCTCTATTTCTGATGTGTGCAGCGTTTTATTTCCTAACGTATAATCCCAAACAGGTCTTTTTCCACTTTTACCAAACTTGATTACATGACACTTGTCCACATTGAATTCCATTTGCCATGTATTACTCCATTCATGAAGTTTATTTAATTCTTCTTGTAGCTCTTTACAAGAGTCTGTGTTAGTAATTCTCCTTTGTATTTTTGCATCATCTGCAAACATATTTAGATAGCTTTCATTTCCAGTATTACTGTTTATGTCATTTATATACACTAAAAACATGATTGGGGCCAGCACTGAACCCTGTGGTACTCCACTAGTCACTTCTTTCCATGATGAGTAGTTCCCTCTTAGTACTGTTCTCATTTCTCTTTTTATGAGAAAATCTTGCATCCAGCAAAACAGTTTGCCTCGAATTCCTCCTTGATGGTACAGTTTCCATAAAAGTCTTTGGTGTGGTACTGTGTCAAATGCTTTCTTGAATTCTAAATAGATACTGTCCACCCATCCATCTCTTTCCTGTATTGTGTCTGTTACTCTGTCATAGTAGCTCAACAGATTAGTAACATATGATTTTCCTTTTCTGAAACCAAACTGTCTTTCTGTTATCATATTGTGTTCTTCTCGATGATTTACCCAAGCTTTTCTTATAAGCTTTTCTAATACCTTGCTTACAACATTGGTCAGTGATACTGGTCGGTAGTTGAGTGGATTTTGTCTATTCCTTTTCTTGAATAAGGGGACAATATTTGCTTTCTTCCAAATATCAGGTAGTTTACCTTGACTCAAGGATTTCTTGAAAATTAAAAATAATGGTTTACTCAACTCCTTTGCACATTCTCATAGCACCCAACATGAAATTTCATCGACCATTTGCTTTTCCTCTGTCTAATTTACTTAACTCCTCCTGTATTACTTTTTCTGATATTTGTATATCTGGTAGTCTATGTGGACATGCATGTTCCACATAGTCCCTCTCAAAATTTTTTTCTTCTGTAAAAAGTGATTGGAAATTCTTATTTAGTGCTTCACAAATATCTTTCTCTTGTGTATAGGTGATTCCCTCGTCCGTAATGGATTGTATTATATCTTCTACTTTGGTTTTGCTTCTGATGTAAAATAGCTTTGGTTGATCACTGGTTTTATTTATGATATCCTCCTCAAACTGTTTTTGGGCTTCTCTCCTTATTCTTGTATAATCGTTTCTTGCCTGTTTGTAATTATTATATGCCCTTTCACTATTGTCTCTTCTGTATCTATTCTACAACAAATCTCTTCTTTCCTTTGATTTTTTACATTCTGTATTGAACCATTTCTGTATTTTCTTATCTGCTTCTTTGTGCTGTGGGATGTACTTCTGGACTCCTATTTCATAAAATTCCCAGAATTTTTTATATACACATTTAAATCTTGTCCTCTAAGCTCACTTTTCCAATCAACTTCTAAGAAATACTTCTTTAGGTCTTAGTAATTTCCCTTTTTATAGTTTAGGCTTTTTTTGTAACTTTCATTGCTGTTAACCATGTCATATGCTATCCTGAAGTTGCAATTTAGTACTGCATGATCGCTTTTGCCGAGTGGAGGGTGATATATTAAACTGTCAATATCATTTTCTTGCCAAGTAAATATGAGATCTAGCATTGAAGGTACAGTCTCGGCCAGGTGTAAGTATCCAGCCTCTCCCAGTTAAATCAGGCATGTGGCAGCGTCGTATCCATGGATTCGAAAGGTGAAGCAGGGAGAGACATATCAACCTGAGTCGAATCAGTTACTTGAGCTATAGCTAGCGAGACGATAATGGAAGGTGGTGTTTTTCATTGTTACATTATTGTTCCAAAATACTGGTATAATTTCATTGTCAGCTTTACAATATTTAAAAGCACCATATTTATGTGCTTTACACGTCATGCCATCTTTGTAGCAGATGGAACCATGTAAAATGCATCGTGTTCAGGCGAATCATTTACTATATTTTGTCTGTAAGTTCCCATATTGTAGAGCCTCGATGAATGTCGGTCAAAGTGATAACACTGATTGGTAATGGTTCCTTTAATGAACTTCTGTCGCGTTATCAGTTAATTCCCTTCATACAAACACCTGTGTGTGTGTGTGTGTGTGTGTCCATCATTCCAACACGAACAGATGACATGGGAATGAATTCCACCGAGGTTGGCATCAGAGGCCATGTAGCCCTGCTAGGGTTATTACGGATGGGCACTACCCACATCTCGAGACAACACAGCGGTACCGGGATTCGAACGCATCACCACCAGGTCGCCAGTCGGAAGTGCTACCAACTGCGCTAATAGCCTACTCGCCTCACACGAACTGATGAGGTGACTATGATGCACGTTGTGGATCAGACTGTTCCCCTCTTCGTCATGAACACATCCCATGAGAGAGTAGCACGTCAGGGCCGTATGGTCGGTATGCGAGACGCAGGCATGTCTATTTCTGCCATAGCTCACGAGCTTGGAACAACACGAAAAACAGTGAGGATGTGGTTGAACAGATGGGAAGAAAGTGGCAGCCTACTTGAACATCCGAAAAGAGGAGGACCACGAAAAACAACAGAGGAACAAGACAGACAAATAGTGGAAGAGGCAAGGCGTAATCCCATCACAAACGCTGTATTAATTCGTGATCGGCTGCAGTTTGATGTGTCGGCTAGAACTGTCAGACGCAGGCTACACGAACGCGGGTATCATCATCGGTCCCAAGCTGTGAAGGAGAAGTTAGAGGAGAGGCACCGAGAGGGTCGGCTACGATTTGCTGAGACCTATGTGCAAGAGGATCTTTCATACTGGGGTAGAGTCGTCTTCTCTGACGAGAAAACCTTTGCCAGCAACACCCACGGACAAATACGATGTTGGCGGTTGAACAACACCAGGTAGGCCTATTAATGTTTTGCATGTCTTAATGTTCTCATAGTTATGTTAATCAAACCATTATCTCGTATTCTGTAACTGATTTTTTTCCACTCTGTTCCCTTTCTGCTTACGTCCCACATCTGTCACCTACTCGCCCTACAAATACTTTTTAGGACTAAGGGGGTTTTCCTTTCATTGACATTAACCATTTATAATGAATATCAGTGTATAACAATTCACTATATTCTAGGTATTCCCGCCAAAATATTTTCGAATCACAAAGCAGTGGCCATGTGACCTGCAATGTGTGGGGCTGGCTACATCTCTATGGCCTAGGCGAGCTGACAGAAATTCATGGGAGATTTACTGCTGACCAGTATCTCGAGATTTCGGAAGAGGTGATGTTGCCATCTGTTCGGGCAATGGCTCTCCCCTATCCTGAGCGGATTATCTTCATGCAGGTAGGTGAATGAATTTTGTTTACGTTATGTTATCTTATAGGACACTGTGTGTATGAAGCACCTTTTCTGAATATGGGACACAGGGTTGGGTGTCCATAAACTGCGTTAAGAGTATGCGACACTTTGGTGACGTGTTTTTTTCCTGTTACTTTATAATTACTTTTATTCGTACTCTTTTCTGCGGACTGAGGCGATAAAGTATGCAATAAGTTTGTAAAATGAGTGCATGTGTTAATAATTACTTTATCCATATTCAATTGTAATGGAAAATATCAATTTTTTTTTTTCCTCTTATTTAGAATGCCCTCTTATGTCCTGTTTCATTTGGTGGTTTCTTGCTCTAATATATAAATCAGTATCTATAATCCGGAACATGAAACTACCATACATAAATGTAAGCAGCTGCAACTCCATTATCATGCGTTCATACGTAAATATCAATAATAATAGTAATGTCTAAGAGACGTCCTTTCATTCTACTTTTACATCTTCATTATCCATTAATCACTGTTTCTAACTAACATTGCATCTTAATATATATCAATTCTATATGTCACTATTGATAACTGCTACAAAGAAGAAAACTAATATGGTATGTTGCTTCAACAGGATAACTGTCCAGTCCACACTGCGCGAATTGTTAAATGGTGGTTTGAGGATCAACGCGATGTAGACCTCCTTGAATGGCCAAGTAAGGGTTGTGATCTAAACCCAATAGAGAACATCTGGGCGAACATAGTAAATTCGTGGGTTCCACAACACGAACGGAGGTCAAACCAGCTGCTGTGTCACACGAATGCAGAATGGGAAGCATATCGGAACAACCACGATGTGATATACAAAATCGTGGCGTCCGTTCCAGACAGACTGCGCGAAGTCATTGCCAGTGGTGGAGGATGGACCCATTACTGAGTTCCGGTTTACTGTTAGGGCTCCAGTGTTTGTAGGAGTTGAAGGTGAAGGGAAGATAATTGTAATAAATAATATATATATGCATCACTCACTTGCTAATAACAAATCATGTTGCTTCCTTTCGGAGTTTCTCTTTATTCCGTAAGCAAATGAGGCCTCATATACGGTGAGTAAAACGTTGTGGGCTCTAGTATGAAATGGATTTTTTTTTCTATCACTGTATGATATGGCAACGTTATGACATACTTTTAAAAACATATATTTTATTGGCAAGTGTGGAGAGAAGTTCACATTCCCGTGAACTGATACATGGAAAATCAGTATGATGCTGGGATGGGTGGATGGAGGTGGACGAGATAAACTGAGTGGAGGTGCGGTTGAGAGAGAGAGAGAGAGAGAGAGAGAGAGACAGAGAGAGAGAGCCCACACACAGGTGTTTGTATTAAGGGAATTAACTGATAACGCGACAGGAGTTCATTAAAGGAACCATTACCAATCAGTGTTATCGCTTTGACTGACATTCATCGAGGCTCTACAATATGGGAACTTACAGACAAAATATAGTAAATGATGCGCCTGAACACGATGCATTTTACATGATTCCATCTGCTACAAAGATGCCATGACGTGTAAAGCACATAAATATGGTGTTTTAAATATTGTAAAGCTGACAATGAAATTATACCAGTATTTGGGAACAATAATGTAACAATGAAAAACACCACCTTCCATTATCGTCTCGCTAGCTATAGCTCAAGTAACTGATTCGACTCAGGTTGATATGTCTCTCCCTGCTTCACCTTTCGAATCCATGGATGCGACACTGCCACATGCCTGATTTAGCTGGGAGAGGCTGGATACTTACACCTGGCCGAGACCGTACATCGAATCCTCTTTTTCTGGTGTTTTCCCTCACATGTTGCGTTAGTAAAAACTCTTGCACGACATCCAGGAGCTTTTGATTCCAATAGCTTTCTTGGCTAAATATATCTAGAGTATTCCAATTTATATGTGTATTAAAATCTCCAGTTAGTATAATTCTTTCCGATTTCTCTTCCATTTTATGTAGTAATGCTCTTAAACTCTGAATTGTACTCTCTGCCAGGTCCTCATATTCGTCTCTTTCCCGTGTGTTTGATCTGGGTGGCATGTACAAACTGGTTACAATTACTTTCCCTTCAGATGTGTTGATCTCTACTGCAATCAGTTCTGCTTGTGAGGGTATATCTAGTTTTATTTCATTGACTTTTAGAGTTTTCTTAGTTAATATTATAATTCCTCCTCCTTTTTTTAAGTTTCTATCTCTTCTCCATATATTGTATTCCTCTAAGTTTAGTATGTCATTGGATATCCTTGGTATTAATTTTGTTTCAGTTAGGCATATTACATGTGGTTCATTTTCTCTTAAATAATCATTCATCTCTAATAATTTAGATACCATTCCATCCACATTTGAGTACATCAACTTAATCATCTTGTTTATATACTTGTCATGACATGGTTCTACTACCTTCCTCCTTTTTATTCCCTCCTGTTGATGTACCACTTTTGTACCTGCAATCCTATTACTTTGTAAAAAAAAAAAAAAAAAGGGTTCTTCTCCTCTTCTGATCTTCCCTCATTTTTTGTTTTTGCTACCTCCCTCTTCTCTTTCAGTAATTCCAGTTCCTCTTGTGTTAGGCATCTTTTTATCCATACATTTTTGAACTCCTCTTTTTCCATGAGATTCTTTGCATTTTTTAGTATCTCCTCCACGGTGTTTACACTCTGGAAAGTTACCTTTAGAGGTCTTGATTTGCTTTTCTCATATTTCCCTAACCTTTTGTGTTCTATGTCTTTACTACAGATTTCCTCTGATACTTCTTTCAATAAACTCATTACATTTGCCATCTCATTTTTGTCTCCTGAAATCTTGTTTTTTACTTCTTCCTCTTCTGTACCAGTGATTACTATAGATTTGTTGATATCTACTTAATCTCTGACTAACTTTGGAATGTTTTGGATTATTCATTTCACTTCCTTTTTAATGCTTTTTTCTTCCACCCTTGTTTCTAGGTCTTTCTTTACTTTCACCATTTCATCATAGGTGGTTTCCACATCATTTTTGTAGCTTTGCACAGCTTCATTCACCTGTGTTATCTTCTCCTCAATATCACTGCTCTGGTCTATCAGATTGCTTACTTGCCTAATTGTCTCTGTATCATTTTTGAACTCTTCCATAATTCTCTCGTGATTGACTACTGTACTTGCCATTTCACTCATTTCCCTCCTAAGTGTACTCAATTCCACTGTTAGTTCACATATGGTTGTGTCTTTCTTGTTGACCTCCCTTCCTAGTTTTTCTATTTCTTCCTTTTGCAAGTCCATCTGCTTCTTTATTTCATCAATTTCATTCTGGAAAGCCATCTCCGTTTTGTGTACACGTTCAAACAGTCTATTGTGAGTCTCCATTTCAACCAGTTCTTGGTAGAAATCATCATCTTGCTTTCTACCTTTATCTCTTTTCTTTTCCAATCTTTTTTCTATTTCTATTTTATTGCGAGACGCCTCAATCCCGTTTGGGGTGGCCACAAACAAATCGCCTCCAAGTCGCCCTGTCCCCCGCCATTTCACTGCCCTGCTCTCAACTCACACCCCCCTCTCTCATATACCTCTCCACCCCATCCCTCCATCTCAACCTCGGCCTCCCCCTCCCTTTTCCCCCCTCCACCTCACTCACATACACTCTCTTCGTCAGTCTTTCACCCTCCATCCTCTCCACATGGCCAAACCACCTCAGTGTGTTCCTCATAACGCTTCCTATCACATCCACATCAACACCACAACGCTCCTTTATATCCTCATTCGTCAGCCTGTCTCTCCACGTGACTCCACAGGCTCCTCTTAAATAACTCATTTCCACTGCTCTCACTCTTGACTTGTGTCCTTCCAACAATGTCCAAGCTTCACTTCCGTACGTTAGAGTTGGTTTCACAATACTGTCATGTAGTAACTTTTTCACTTCCATGCTCACTTCCCTGTTTCTTATCACTGCTTTCAAAGAACCAGCAACCTTTCTTCCCTGCTGTACCCTTTCAAGCACTTCACCCTCCAAACCTCCATCCTTACTCATCACACTACCCAAGTACTTAAACGTACTCAAATTTTCCAATTCCTTACCATCGAACCTCGCTGTACATTCACTAACTTCACCTCTCTCAAAGACCATCACTTTACTCTTCCCTACATTCACCTTTAGATTCCGTTTCTTACACACTCTCTCAAACTCATCCACCAAGCCTTGCAGCTCCCCTTCGTCTTCACTCAACAACACAGTATCATCTGCAAACAACAGTACAGGAAGTTTCCAAACACTATCCTCTCTCACCAGGGCCACTCCAACATCCACTACCCTACCTTGTACCTCTTTTATTACCTCATCCATGTACAGCTTGAACAACCATGGAGACATGACACATCCCTGTTTCAAACCAACTTTCAAAGAGAAAAATACAAATTTCGTTCACCATCCACACGCACTGCAGCCTTCGCACCATCGTACATACTCTTCACAGCATTCAACAACTTCCCATCTACTCCATATATTCTTAACACTTTCCACAATCCTTGTCTATCCACCCTCTCATATTCTTTCTCCAAATCCATGAAAGCCGCATACAACTTCTTTCCCTTCTCTAGAAACTTTTCCACTAATGATCTAAGAATGAATATCTGATCTACACAACCTCTTCCCTTCCTAAAGCCTCCCTGTTCTTCTCCAACTAATTTCTCTGTTCTTTCTCTAACTCTGTCTATAAGTATCCTACCATACACTTTTCCTATTATACTAAGTAGACAAATGCCCCTATGATTACCACACACTTCTTTTTCCCCTTTTCCTTTGTACAAGGGAATAATTATACCGGACTTCCAATCCTCCGGGACTCTACCTTCCTCCCAGGCCAATCTGCACATCTTCCACATCTATTCTACTACTATCTCTCCCCCATGCTTCAGCATTTCTCCACACACTCCATCAATTCCTGGGGCTTTCCCCGATTTAACTTTCTTCATTGCTTCCACAACTTCTATCCTACTGATTTCTTCCTGTCTTCTCACTTCCCTCCTTCTCCCAGCCATTCCCCAGCCACTTATACTCGCATTACTTCCATCCTCTACGTTCAACAATTCCTTAAAGTGTTCTCTCCATCTGCTCACTTTTTCTCCCTTCTCCACTAGTAATCTACCATTTTTATCTTTCACTCCCCTGCTAACTTCACTTCCACCCTGTCTTACTCTTTTCACCTCTCTCCAGAACATTTTCTTACAGTCCCTCCACTTTACACTCAAATTCCTTCCAAATTCCTCATCCACTCTCTTCTTACTTTCTCTTACTAATCTTTTCACCTCTCTCTTTCTTTCCACATATAACTCTCTCTTCCGCCTCTCAGCTTCTCCCATGCCCCTATTTCTCATCCATTCATTGTATGCTTTCTTCTTTTGTGCCACAGCCTGTTTCACCTCTTCAGTCCACCACGCTGTTCCTTGCACCCCCCTCCGTCTTCTCTTCCTTCCACACACCACATCACATGCTGCACATATTTCTTCTGTAAATATCTACTACTCCTTCCTCTCGTCTTTCCCTTCTTCTATTCCTCCATCTTACTTGCATTCTAATTCTGGCCACCACCAAGTAGTGGTCAGAAAGTCCACTCCCCCAACCTCTATACACTCTTGCATCCTTTACACATCTTCGCATCCTTTCATCCACACACACACAATCAATCATTGCCTTCCTTTCATTCAGTTCACCACCCACCCTTCTCATCACTCGCCATGTATACCTGTGGATCATTTCATGCTTGAAGAGGGTGTTGGCTATCACCAACCCCCTCCCAGCACAAATGTCCACTAATGCACTCCCATTCTCATCTATCTCAGCAGGCACACCCCACTCACCAACTGTTTCATCCACCTTCACATTCCCAACTTTACCATTCATATCACCGATCAAAAACACTCTCTCATTCCTTCCAAACTTTTCCATGCTGGCTCGGTATGGAGCGCTGTCGGCCCACGTCTGTTCTCCTTGGTAGTGTGTGTGTGTGTGTGTGTGTGTGTGTGTGTGTGTGTGTGTTTCCCGGTCTATAAATCACTATCGGTGGGCAAGGTGCAGCTTGGTCCAAGAGATGATGACGATGATGTCTAAGAAAAAGTGTTACAGAAAACAGTTTTAGAGCTAACTATGGTATTAGTACAGGTACGTTTCTTAGGGATAACTGTGACATTATGTGAGTTTACTGTGAGCCTCTCGGTTTCATTCTTTCCTGCCTTAGGTGGGAATGTACATTTATGATGTGCTTTCATTTTGTGATCATCGCATATTCAGAAATATTGTTAAGACTTACTGCATGTAACATTTAACACTAAAGTTAAAAAGTGGTTGCTATTTGGAAGACCACTCAGTTTTTATTTTTATTCATATGAATAATTTATTTTTAAAATGCGTCATTTAAGAAGACTGGACTTCCATTTTACCATAATATGCAGATTTGGATACTGTATTGCCTACATCACTGCCTCTATTCAAATAATATACATTTGAAATTAAGGCTGAGTCCTATGGAACCCCACTGCATAAGATCATCCAGGGAGAAGAGAAAACATCAACCACTTTTCAGTCTCCTCTCTGTTAACCAGTTTGCTAACCAGTTATATAATTTACTGATAGTTTCCAAGCTCCTTCCTCAGACCATAATCTTTCTAATACCTTATAAAATAACCTGGAAAGTTATAATTTGTTATGAACACAAGATATTCAAGCATATCACTCAGACATTTTTTCCCCTTCTGAGGCTATGTCGGTTACCCTTAATTAGTCTCAGGGATTCTAGGTGTGACATCCTTGTATCTCTCAATAATGGGCTAAGCATTTTTCATACAAGTAACGTTACACTCCCTTGTTTGTGCTTTTAAGTTTAAAATTTCCTACTCTGTCTGAAAACCGATGAAACATTTACTAGTTTTTAGTCCTGTGGCACCACCACTTGGTGAAGTAATTGCTCAACTTCTGAACGATATGTTTCACTACATGTTCACAACAAATAGTTACAACTACAATATTGGTGTAAATTTGTTTGGCTTTGAAGATTAATAATAACAAATATCTGATACATTTTCCTGTCTGTCATTATTTAAATTCCACCTGTGTTCATTTTCTGCTTCTATCTCAGTGATATAACGACTAGCCATGACAGTTGATAATATTAATATTAACACACACAGACTATGAATAATATATTCACTAATATCTACAGGCTCGTCAGTATCCTTAATCATAGGTTCTATTTCACTCTTATGTTGTTTGCAGACGTAGTTTATGTTTATTTGTGACTTAACATTCTGTTATTAAGCCTTTATAAAAAAAACTTCAAAGACTGTATATATGTGTTATACGTCAGTATTGGCAAGAATATCATTGTCCTCAGCAGCCTGTATGTGACGATGGAAAAAACTATACCCACTTTTTGAGAACTATTCTTAGAGATACTTCTTCATTGTGTGGATTGACTGCCCCCCCCCCCTCCCCAGGACATAATGTAACTTGGTGGTGGTATTAGGTGTAGAAGCTGCAATTAAGGAGAGAAGAAGGCTTTTCTGGGGATGGAAACGGGATGGAAACAAATAGGAATACTTGGCTGCCAAGCATATGGCTAGAAAATAGGTAAAAAAAAAAAAGCAGAATCTGAGTCTCAGAGACTTTTACTGGCAAACCTAATTAGTGTGGGAAGGAAGAGTATGCTATTTAAGGTGGCAAACCAGACGAAGAGGGAAAACAGGGATATCATAGGTTAGCAGTTTGTGAAAAATTATGAAGGAAAGGTAATGGTGAACAATGGGGATAATAAAGATCCCTGGAGATAGTAGTATCATCGGTTGTTCAGTGAGGAGTTTCACTGGAATAGAGAAGGTTTGGAGTCAGCAGATCCATAGTTTGTCCATTGACCATTGATTAACTGATGCTTCTACTGTAAGCTGGGCAATAGAAAGGATGCAGGTGGGGATGGCGGCTGGTGTCTCTGGGCTGACTACTGAAATGCTTAAGGCCTTGGTAAGTATTGGAGTGTGGTTAGTTACAGACTTAATAAATAAAATCGTATATTAGTGTTTTGTCCCAGATGATTGGAAGTAGAGTGTGATTGTAAATTTGTACAAGGGGAAGGATGATGCCCCGGAAAGAGAATATTATAGACGCATAAAACTTTTGGACCAGATAACGATGGTAATGGATAGAATTCTAGAATGTATGATTCGAGAAAGATTGAATATTGATGGGATGCAGTTTGGACTTTTGCCATGAAAAGGGACGACTAAAGTCCTCTTCATTGTTCGACAGCTTCAGTTAAAATATCTCTATCTATCTATCTAAATACCTAGGCTGCTTCCCCCAAGGAAAGGGAGGTAGCCGAGACAGGACGACACACTCTCCATTTACTCATCCATTTAAACACATTCATTCACATCTTAGCCCCAAAGGGGAGAACGGACAGATCCTCACCGCACCACACCGCACAAGGGTCAACTGCGCAATGCAATCAGTGACATCCGCAGCAGGGCCCGACAGCAGAACTGGTTTACCCCTGCCACATCATAACATACCCATCCCCTTACCCGCACCTGACCTGACTAGCTGATCAGACCAAATGCGGGAGAATATCCCCTCAGGGCTGCGTCATCACTTATTTATTCACAATTTCTCTCCATTTATTTCTGTCACGCACAGCCACTCTTCCTTGCTCAACAGACATCCCTCTCGCATCCAGCGCTCTCTTCACACTATCCATCCATCCTATTCGTGGTCTTCCTCTCAGTCTTACACCTCTCACATCAGATCTAGTTATCTTTTTCACCAATCGGTCATTATCCATTCTCTCCATATGCCCAAACCATCGCAACACCCTCTGCTCAACTCTACCAGCCATCTGAACAACTCCAGTTCTCCTTCGCACTTCATCATTTCGCACCCGATCCATATGCGTCACTCCACACATACTCCTCAGACACCTCATCTCTGTTACATTCAAACTTTTCCTCTCTGCTACACCCATATTCCATGTTTCAGCCCCATATAATGCAGTCGGTACCACAACACCCTCATACAGCCTTCTCTTTACATCCATTCTAAGCGAACGACATTTAAACACTTTTTTCATTCCTCCCAGCACCTTTCCTACTTCATTTATTCTAAACTTCACTTCTGCATCTATTCTTCCATCCACAGCAACATGTGACCCTAGATATTTAAAACAATCTACCTCCTCAAGCAACTCACCATTCAAAACTATATTCATCCCCCTACCATCTATCAACCTCGTACACTTCATCACTTTACTCTTATTCTCATTTACTTTCAAATTCCTCCTTTCACACACCCTTCCAAACTCCTCTACCAACTGTCTCAATCTCTCCTCTGAATCGGTCACCAGTGCAGTATCATCTGCAAACAGCAGCTGCTTCAGATTCCAATCTCCACCATCAACATTTACCAGACTCAGACCACCTAAAACTCTTGCATTCACCTCCCTTACAACACCATCCATGTAAATATTAAACAACCAAGGTGACATCACACATCCCTGTCGCAGCCCCACTCTCACGGGAAACAATCACTCACAGCATTTCCCACTCTTACACATGCTCTACTATTTACATAAAAACTTTTCACCCCTTTTAGTAACCTACCATCAAGTCCATACAATCTTAAAACAGTCCACAAAGCCTCCCTATCAATTCTATCATACGCTTTCTCTAAATCCATAAATGCCCAAAACACATCCTTGCCTTTCGCTAAATACTTTTCACACGCTTGTCTCACAGCAAACACCTGATCAACGCATCCCCTCCCTCTCCTAAAGCCACACTGCTCATCACTAATCACGTCCTCTGTACCCTCTCTAACTCTCATAATTAACACTCTACCATACACCTTACCTACAACACTCAACAGACTTATACCCCTAAAGCTAGTACATTCATACTTATCACCCTTGCCTTTATACAACGGGACCACACAAGCACTTGCCCAGTCAATTGGCACCATACCTTTCTCAAAGCACACATTCAACAATCTTACTAACCAGTCAACAATAGTCACTCCACCACCCTTCAGACATTCCACAGCACACCCATCCATACCTGCAGCTTTCCCTGTTTTCATCTCCTTTACTGCCTTCTCCACTTCCTCCTTCGTGATCAAGGAATCATTCAACTCTCCCAACACATTTATTCCTTGCACTCTTCCATCCGCCACAATCTCAGCCACCCTTTCCTCCTCTACATTTAATAATCTTTCAAAATACTCTGCCCATCTCTTCCTTACTGCATCCATCTCAATTAACATCCCTCCATCCTCTGCTTTTACTCGTTCTTCCTTCCCAGACTCTCCCTTTCGCATCCTTTTCACCTCCTTCCAAAACATTTTCTTATTCTGTTGAAAATTCTCTGTCAGCCGCCTACCCCACCTCTCATCTGCTGCCACTTTAGCATCACGCACAGCCCTTCTCGCTCTATTCCTCTTTTCCTTATACCTTTCATATGACATCTCATCCTTCCTCTGCAGCCACACTTCATATGCACGTCTCTTCTCGGCCACAGCCATACTTACTTCCTCGCACCACCATTCACTTCCTTTTCTTACACCACCACCCACACGTCTCACACCACACACCTCTTCTGCATGCCCCACCACAGCACTCTTAAACAACTGCCATTCCTCCTCCACGCTGCCATTTTCCCGATCTTTCACTGCGTTCCACTCATCTTTCAATTTCTCCTGATACTCTATCTTTTTCTCTCTTTTATCCAACTCACTCACTTTCAAAACCTCCCTGCCACACCTAACCCTCCTAGCTCTCACCCATCTCTTACCTACTCTTAACTTTCCCTCCACCAGGTAGTGGTCAGACATACCTCCACCCTTCCCTCTTAGAACTCTCACATCCAACAATCTTCCTATTACATTCCTAGACACAACCACATAGTCCATCAAAGCTCTATCAACAACCCTTCCACCCTCCTGTCTCACCCATGTATACTTATAAATATCTTTCTTCTCAAACAGCGTATTCCCAATCACCATCTCTCGCTCAACACACATCGCTATCATTCGTTCCCCATTTTCATTTCTTCCAGGCACACCATGCATACCAACTACGCCTTCAACTGCTACATTTCCCACTCTAGCATTCAGATCTCCCATCATTACCACATTCACATTCGCTCCAAAACTCTGCAGACACTCATCAACATCATTCCAGAAAGACTCCCTCTCTTGTTCATCCCTTTCACTACCAGGCCCATATGCACTCACAAACACCCACAACTCACGTTCAAATTTCGCTTTCACCCACATCAGTCTCGATGACACCTCCTTCCATTCAATCACACACTGCTGTACTTCCGGACTCACTAACAGTTAAAATATACAGGAAATAAAAGGGATCTGTCCTTTGTTTTTGTTGATATCCTGAAGGCCTTTGGCAGAGTCCGTATGGAGGTGGTGAAGTGGGCAATGAGAAAACTTGGGATCGATGAGTAGCTTGTTAGAGTAGTAATAGCTTGTATGCGGGTTGTCGCACCCAGGTAGGAAGGAATGGAGATTTGAACGATGAGTTTCCGTGAATGTTGGTGTGCATATGGGGGCAGACTTGACTCTTGAGCCCGTTGTTGTTTATCATGGTGCTTGATGCCCTTTCACGTGGCTTCTGAAATGGACTCTCGTTGGAGATGTATGCTGATGTGTTGTTGTTGATAACAGTGAATGAAAGGAAGACGGAGGAAAGATTTAGGAATTGGAGAGATGGTATGGGGCACATGGGCTTGACAGTAAATGCAGATAAAACTAGAAAGCATTACGAGAGTGCATACCTCAGCCAGTGCCTTTCTAATATAAAGAATCCGGATCCGTGAAGATGAGATCCGGATCCAGTTCCCCCTAATTAAACAAATTCTTTGTTTGTTCATGACCCACCGTTCCACAATATTTCATTGAAATTCACTGAGAACTTTTGGAGATATTGCCTGGACAAACAGACAGACAGACAGAAAACATAGGAGAATAGAAAACCTCCTCCAACTTCGTTGATGCAGGTAACAAAGGCGATGGTATCTAAGTTTGGTGGCAGTACTGTCAAATAAGTTAGGGGGTGGCAATCTACAGTTTGCCACAAGGGCATCGTAAGTAATTCCATCTTGTGCACTGTCATAAGTGGGTGCATAAGAGGTGTAGTGGTATTTGTGGCAGACAGCTAGATAATGCTGATTTCATGTGTGCAGTCTGTCAGGGAGAGCATGTGGAGATTGTCCGGCATGAAGGGATTGATCATGTTGGTGAGTCTCTCATGTATATGGAAGACTTTTGTTATTTGGGAGACATATGTGCTTGAGATGCGGCTGGAGTGAGGTGTGGTTGGAAGAAATTCAGGGAGCTGTTGCCTATCCTGGCAATGGGAGAGCTCTCCTTCCGTGTAAAGGATCTTTGTTTCCGGCATGTGTTAGGAGTGTAATGATCTGTGGCAGTGAGACCTAGGCAGTATGGAAGAGGATAATCCTAGGGTCAAGCGTACGGAAATGACAGTGATTAGGTGATGTGCAGTACGTCCTTACAGTAAATGCGAGACCTGGGGGAGGGGGCTAGGTTTACGATTGAAGAGTTAAGAAGATGGATGGGACTGGAGTGTTTTGATGTCGTGATGGGGGGTGGAGGGTTAGATTGAGATGGTATGGGCAGTGGAGATGATGGTGGAAGACAACTCGGTAGAGAAAGCGAGAAGTGTTAACGTTAGGGGTAGGGTTGTGAGAGTTAGACTGTAAAAGGTCTGGGATGAAATCATTGAGTGTGACTTCAGGGATAAAGGACTGAATAGAGAAGCTGCCAGAGATTGCGCAATATTGAAAGCCACCATTAGGTGACCAAGGCCGATGCATGCAACCATATTCGGGCCTTTACAAGCAAAACGAAATTAACGAACTTACTGATTTAGAGATGACCATGAAAATTTTCTGACATAGTGTTTAACAGTTCGGAACCAACTAAGGCTCCCTACCTGCTAAGGGATAAAATCTGGGAGAATCTTTTGTGTCTTCATCATATAACAATATCAATATGTGGGTATCGTTTTTCAGTTAAAGTATTCACGGCGCTTTCAAAACACGACCATAATGCAACATTGTCACACAATTTTCAGGGCTGTGCCTGAGAATGTAGCTGCAAATGAAATACACTAGTTTTTTATTGTCACGGTATATGCATTACCATGGATGACAATTTAGCACAGGGTGAAGTAGATTTGTACGATTTTAGTGATATTGGAATGAATTAGGAAAACAACTCGTTTCATGTACTGGAATGTGTACATATGCCAACCTGGATACAGCTGATCACCATCCACAGTCTTTAATGCTGCCATAACAAAAATAAACCAAAGAGCAACTGCTGATGCCACGATCCTCTGGATTTGCATACTGGTTTCTGGAAAAATAATAGTGAATGTGTAGTGCCACACATTTGATATTCATGTATGTATTTAGTAGTACTGTAATTTTAAGTTAGATAGGGTGTAACCTGAATATTAGTTTATAAGTTCCTACCCTAAGTAGTAATTCATATATTAATAATTACTGTAGGGCTAACTCTATTTTTATATGTATGTATCTCTGTATCTATGCAGTGGGTGATGTAATTGTAGATGTTGAGCTATGGGAATTCCCCGTCTCATGGAGTAACGAATAACACACAGATGCGCCAACTTTTCTTGTCGTTGTTGGGCACCGAGTTTAAACCTTAAACAGAGTAATGATGATTATACAATTCTTTCCGTAACCTAGTTGTGAAATGTTTGCTAATGAAGCTGCTAGAATACAAGTATGTAAGATTAGCAGTCCAAAAGGCCTAAATAATGTCATTTGTGAGGATTTAAAGTTCCATTTGTCTTGGCCGTCACTAGATGGCATGAGCTGCTTTCAGATTCAAATTGAAATAGTGATAGAATCAGTATCTAAAATAAGTAAGGAATAAATCCCAAATTTTCCCCAATTCAATCAAAAGTCTTGTCGTCATGGGTACACTGCTAAATAAATTGTAAAGAGAATTGAAACCCACCATATTTCAAAAACATAATCTCATTTGAGCTAGCAGTGGCGTCGCTAGTGCCCGACAGGCCCTACTTGCTGCCCAGACATCGTGTGTAACAGACGTTCGTTTAGGTGAGTCGTCCACATTTCTTCTTCCTCCCCCTCTTTTTCTTTGTTTAATCCTTACTTATTATGAACTATGAGAAGTAATATTGTTGAGAGTTTAACGTAGAGTGACTTGCTGCCCAGACATCGTGTGTAACAGACGTTCGTTTAGTCCCCAGACACCGGCGACGTCAAAGTGTGCACGAGGCCTCCTAGTGGTATTGCCCGTAGATTTTTTACATACACATTTACACTACCCACGAAGTATTTTACAAACCGAAAGTAGTTGATATGTTATTAATGATCCTATCAAGTGAACTTTTTTTTGTGAATAAGAAATAGAAATATAAAAGTGATATGTTCTGTAACGGAAAAAAAAATTCAAATTCATTAACTGTTCTCTTTCTTTAAAATTAGTTTATTAGAAAAATTATAATCAGGAGCGTGGAAGGGAACTTACTGATTGTGAGCAATAATGTGATATTTAAGTTGTACCTCGAGGCTAAACAAGCCCGAGTGATTGAGGTGTTCCTAGTGATTGTATTTCTTTTTTTTTAATTATTCCTCGAGGCTAGACATGCCCGAGAGGTTATGTATTTTCTAGTGACTATATAACATTGTTGATGATGAACTGTAAATAATTCTGATGTGGAAATCGAGAAAATTATATGAGAATATATTATATGGGTGAGAGATGAACACAAATAATCATTCTTATTGATTCGAGGCTATGCCAGCCCGAACAGACAATTCATACCCGTAAAAATGTCCCTGTCTTGAGGCCATTGTTGAGCCCAAGGGTAACGGCCAAAAAGAAAGTAAAGTACAACGACTCCATACCTCGCGTGTATCAAATTGTTTCGTCTGGTAATAATGCTAGAGGAATGATCACCCAAAAGCCTTAGTAACATTTACAATCTTCTCTCATACTAAAAAGGGTCATGTAATAAAAAATGTTTTTGTGGAAATTAACAGAATTATTAAAGTAAAGTATATAGCATTTTCTTTTCTTTATTAGTATACCTAATCAAAGAAATTATGTCCTCAAGCCAAATTCACTCCCCTTCCAATTCAAGATTCCTTCGCTGAGGGAACGACAACCACCTGAGGTACCGACTAAATCTAAACTCGGCCAAAAACTACAAACGCTACCACAATTCATTCTTTTCATAAATATTTACCATCCACTATATTAAGTCGAGTACCACTTGTATATCCATGGGTGAGTTGATCAGTACCCACAACAGGTAAGAATATAAATATCACTACCATTACACTGGTGAATACTGGTGGGATAAAATTTTCGGTATTACAAATGTTTTCATTACAAGGACTTGTTTTGTTATTATTATCATTGTTAGGTACCTGTACCTCCAGCTACCTCTGTATACCCCTGTAAACTTTTTAACGATTAGTATCACACATTAGCTAGAGCAAACTGAAAAGATGACCTCTGCCTGAATGAATTGCTGGAGATACTTATGAAAGGAAATATTCACCTAATGAACTATCCATTTACGCATCAAAAAAATAATCATAAGAGCGTTGAAAAAATATGAATATCTACTTTGCACTCTATATATGTATTCCATATTAAAGTAGGAAGAAATAAATAACTGAGAGCGTGCAAAACCTTTCCATTCATAGAAAATTTTGCAAAGGAAAACTACAATCAATATCCATTCAGATTCTCAGTCCTGGAAATACTGAGCTGAAAAGTCGTGAGTTCACAGCGAGTGGGAACGGGAGAATGAAGACAGCTACAGATCTTACAAAATTTTTATATGAGAGACAATGTCAGAATCATCCACGATATTTGCCAAGTCATTGTATGTGTACCTTTCACAGATCCAAAGCACACACACACACATACACACACGCACACGGGAGACACCAAGGAGTGCAGATGTGGGCCGACAGCGCTCCATACCGAGCCAGCACGGCCAGTGGCATTACCTAAATTGGTATCTTTATATGAGTCAAGCTCTGTACCAGGTTAGACTAAAAGGTTTTTTATTATTAAAAAAATAAAAAATATGAAAAAGTTTAAACAAGACTTGTTCAAACAGAAAAGAGAACCGAGTAACGAAATAATGCGCACAGTCAGCTGATTGTTTAGACTACAACTGCCCCGGGGAATGTAAGTACTCTGTGCTTTTAGTATTGCAAAATGGCCACATACTTTAGTAATCAAATTTGGAAAAGAAAAGGGATAAAGGTAGAAAGCAAGATGATGATTTCTACCAAGAACTGGTTGAAATGGACACTCACAATAGACTGGTAGAGCGTGTACACGAACTGGAAATGGCCTTTCAAAATGAGATTGATGAAATGAAGAAGCAGATGGACTTGCAAAAGGAAGAAATAGAAAAACTAGGAAGGGAGGTCAACAAGAAAGACACAACCATCAGTGAACTAACAGTGGAAGTGAGTACACTTAGGAGGAAAATGAGTGAAATGGCAAGTAGAGTAGTCAACCACGAGAGTATTATGGAAGAGTTAAAAAATGATACAGAGACAATTAGGCAAGTAAGCAGTCTGACAGAGCAGAGCAGTAATATTGAAGCGAAGATAACACAGGAGAATGAAGCTGTGCAAAGCTACAAAAATGATGTGGAAACCACGTATGTTGCAATGGTGAAAGTAAAGAAAGACTTAGAAACAAGGGTGGAAGAAAAAAGCTTTAAAAAGGAAGTGAAAAGAATAATCCAAAACAATCCAAAGTTAGTCAGAGATTCAGTAGATATCAACAAATCTATGGTAATCACTGGTATAGAAGAGGAAGAAGTAAAAAACAAGATCTTAAGAGATAAAAAGGAGATGGTAAATGTAATGAGTTTATTGAAAGAAGTATCAGAGGAAATCTGAAGTAAAGGCATAGAGGAACACAAAAGGTTATGGAAATACGAGAAAAGCAAGTCAAGACCTCTAAAGGAAACTTTCCAGAGTGTAAACACCGTGGAGGAGATACCAAAAAATGCAAAGAATCTTATGGAAAAAGAGGTTTTCAAAAATGTATGGATAAAAAGATGCATAACACAAGAGGAACTGGAATTACTAAAAAGAGAAGAGGGAGGAAGCAAAAACAAAAAATGAGGGAAGATCAGAAGAGAAAAACACATTTTTTTTTTTACAAAGTAATAGGATTGCAGGTACGAAAGTGGTACATCAACAGGAGGGAATAAAAAGGAGGAAGGTAGTAGAACCATGTCATGACAAGTATATAAACAAGATGATTAAGTTGATGTACTCAAATGTGGATGGAATGGTATCTAAATTATTAGAGATGAATGATTATGTCAGAGAAAATGTACCACATATAATATGCCTAACTGAAACAAAATTAACACCAAGGATATCAAATGACATACTAAACTTACAGGAATATAATATATGGAGAAGAGATAGAAACTTAAAAAAAGGAGGAGGAATTATAATACTAAGAAAAATCTAAAAGTCAATGAAATAAAACTAGATATACCCTCACAAGTAGAACTGATTGCAGTAGAGATCAACACATATGAAGGGAAAGTAACTGTAGCCAATATGTACATGCCACCCAGATCAAACACATGGGAAAGATACGAATATGAGGACCTAGCAGAGAGTACTATTCAGAGTTTAAGAGCATTACTACATAAAATGGAAGAGAAATCGGAAAGAATTATACTAACTGGAGATTTTAATACACATATAAATTGGAATACTCTAGATATAATAAGCCAAGAAAGATGTTGGGACCAAAAGCTCCTGGATCTCGTGCAAGAGTTTTTCCTAACGCAACATGTGAGGGAAACCACTAGAAAAAGAGGACTCGATCTCATATTTACTAGGCAAGAAAATGATATTGACAGTTTAATATATCACCCTCCACTCGGCAAAAGCGACCATGCAGTACTAAATTGCAACTTCAGGATAGCATATGACATAGTTAACAGTAATGAAAGTTACAAAGAGTCTAAACTATAAAAAGGGAAATTATCAAGACCTGAAGAATTATTTCTTAGAAGTTGATTGGGAAAATGAGCTTAGAGGATAAGATTTAAATGCTGTATATAAAAAATTCTGTGAATTTTATGAAATAGGAGTCCAGAAGTACATCCCACAGCACAAAGAAGCAGATAAGAAAATACAGAAATGGTTTAATACAGAATGTAAAAAATCAAAAGAAAGAAGAGTTTTCTTGTGGAATAGATACAGAAGAGACAATAGCGAAAGGGCGTATTATAATTACAAACAGGCAAGAAACGATTATACAAGAATAAGGAGGGAAGCCCAGAAACAGTTAGAGGAGGATATCATAAATAAAAGTAGTGATCAACGGAAGCTATTTTACAGCTACATCAGAAGCAAAACCAAAGTAAAAAATAAAATACAATCCATTACGGACGAGGGAATCACCTATACACAAGAGAAAGATATTTGTGAAATACTAAATAAGATTTTCCAATCAGTTTTTACAGATGAAAAAAATTTTGAGAGGGACTATGTGGAACATGCATGCCCACACATACTACCAGATATACAAATATCAGAAAAGGTAATACAGGAGGAGTTAAGTAAATTAGATAGAGGAGAAGCAAATGGTCCTGATGAAATTTCATGTTGGGTGCTACGAGAATGTGCAAAGGATTTAAGTAAACCATTATTTTTAATTTTCAAGAAATCCTTGAGTCAAGGTAAACTACCTGATATTTGGAAGAAAGCAAATATTGTCCCCTTATTCAAGAAAGGGAATAGACAAAATCCACTCAACTACCAACAAGTATCACTGACCAGTGTTGTAAGCAAGGTATTAGAAAAGCTTATAAGATAAGCTTGGGTAAATCATCTAGAAGAACACAATATGATAACAGAAAGACAGTTTGGTTTCAGAAAAGGAAAATCATGTGTTACTAATCTGTTGAGCTACTATGACAGAGTAACAGATACAATACAGGAAAGAGACGGATGGGTGGACAGTATCTATTTAGATTTCAAGAAAGCATTTGACACAGTACCACACCAAAGACTTTTATGGAAACTGTACCATCAAGGAGGAATTCGAGGCAAACTGTTTTGCTGGATGCAAGATTTTCTCATAAAAAGAGAAATGAGAACAGTACTAAGGGGAAACTACTCAACATGGAAAGAAGTGACTAGTGGAGTACCACAGGGCGCAGTGCTGGCACCAATCATGTTTTTAGTGTATATAAATGATACAGACAGTAACACTGGAAATGCAAGCTATCTGAATATGTTTGCAGATGATGGAAAAATACAAAGGAGAATTACTAACACAGACTCTTGTAAAGAGCTACAAGAAGAATTAAATAAACATCATGAATGGAGTAATACATGGCAAATGGAATTCAATGTGGACAAGTGTCATGTAATCAAGTTTGGTAAAAGTGGAAAAAGACCTGATTGGGATTATACGTTAGGAAATAAAACCCTACACACATCAGAAAGAGAGAAGGACCAAGGTGTAATTATCAATAACAGACTATCTCCGGCTGACCACATCAGTGAGAAGGTACGGAACATATATACACTGCTTGCAAATATGAGAATAGCATTCACAGACATAAATAAGACATGCTAAGAAGGATAATAACATCATTCATCAGACCAACCCTGGAGTATGCATCAGTAGTCTGGAGTCCTCATCTCAAAAAACACATAGACAAGATTGAAAAAGTACAAAGGGCCGCTACAAGATGGATATCAAGCTTAAGGGATCTAAGCTACGAAGGAAGACTAAATAAACTGAATCTACCAACACTACAGGAGAGAGGGAAAAGAGGTGACATGATAATGCTATATAAATGCATATCAGGGAAGGAGAAAATAGACATAAATGATTACTTAACATATGGGGAAGCATCAGCAAGAGGACACTGCAAAAAACTGCATAAGAAGAGAGGTGATAAAGACGTGACGAAATTCAGTTTCCCAAACAGAGCAAATGATCATTGGAATGCACTACGGAATGAAATAGTGTGTGCCAAAACAATTCACAAATTTAAGGATATGTACGATAAACATGGTTTAAGACACGGGACAGTACGAGCTTGACTCATTCCTGTAAAGATACAATTAGGTAAGAACAATTAGGTAAGGTAAGAACACACACACACACACACACACACACACACACCACACACACACACACAATATTCTCTCTACACCCTGACCCAAACATCCACATAATACACGCTTTCAATAACCCTCAGCCAAAGGATTTTTTTTTTTTTTTTTTTTTTAAACTTTTCACTCTGGCTAAAAACATATGATTTCAATTTACACTTTCATCGACCGAATTTTTATTTACATAGATAGAAATCTATTGTAGTGAAGGAATTCGTTTGTCGTCATTACTCATGTCAACAGGTGCTCAAGAGGGGAGCCCTGTCGAGGTGACACTGATATGACTGTGTGATGGAGCTCCTCGGTTATACAAACGTCCCATAGCAACTTCCCTGTCCTCCGAACGGAAGATGCTTTGCTGCGGGAGGAGGGTAATTTCTGCCTTCAGTCTAGTGGCTTCACGTTTCAGATGAACCTGGGCTTCCTCCTCCTGCTGCTCCTCCTCCTCCTACAACTACTATCAGTACAACAACAACAACAACGACAACAACTACTACTACTACTACTAACAATAATAATAATAATAATTGTAATTTTATTTTTTGTTTTTTCCTTACGATTTTATTCAGCATAGGAGGGACCCCTCAAACTTAATTTAGATTTAGGTCCATTTTCTAGTCGGTTAAGGAGGCTCCGTAGCACCTCATCCTCCGTGATTCATTTCGTATGCCGGTATTAAAATGATTTATGCAACAAGAAATATGATAATAACGTACAATACGCAAAATATATCGCTTGGGAAATGGTGATATGGAACTTCCTTAACCTGCCAGAAGGCAGGACTCATCATTTAGTAACGTATAATAAGGAAAATAAATCGCATAGGGAGAGATGTTAGGGAGCTTTCTTAACCAATGGGCATACGGGCCCTGGTCTTCCTTAACTCCCCCAACTCCATCTTGACATCTGAACATATTTCCGTTCCACTGACGTACTAGCCACCACAGTCTCTTACTGTAGTTGAAATTAATAATACACTATTCACAGACTTTACACCAGATCCGAGACAATTTATATACCACACATAATTCTCCCAGTGTCATGCTGTTTCTTTAATATAACACACTAATATCATGTACAAATGGCAGCATATGAACTTGGGACAGAATTAGTGTGTAATAGAGGTCTGGCATTTGGTACTCTTGACAACCATGACATAATCACTTGTTTGTTGGTGTCACTGACATGTCAAATATTAGCTGAAATTACCAAATAATTGTGATGGGTGAACGTTGGAAATTGTAGCTAGGCCTCCACTTCACACAGAAACTTTCCAAGGTTCTTATGTGGCCAGCTGTACCTCTTCCCTATTACAGTCATTTCTATTAAATGACAGGCAGATGATCTAAACTATCCTTCAATGAGGTCCATTTGTTTTCCTTGTTAGGGAAGTCAGGAGCGGCTACAGGAGTAATAGGTACAGAAGAATGAGATAAGTGTGGGATGAAAAATGCACTCGCTAATGATATGGACAATATGGGCGAAATTTAAACACCTTATGGACTTCGAATGAAACATCTTTCATTTGAAAATCCTCAGGAAGACACTGAATGATTTTACTGGGTAGTGTTAGAGTGCATCACCTTGGATGTGAAAATCCAGCCTTAGATTGCACCACCTAGCATGTGAAAATCCAGCGTTAGAATGCACCACCTTGTGTGTAAAAGTCCTGCATTAGGATACATCACCTTGTTTGTAAAAATCGTGCAATAGAGTGTACCACCTTCAATACTTGCGTGTAAAAATCGGTAGGTACGACTGAATGATCAGGTCGTCCTAGGAATGCTTCCACAACAAAAAATATGGGATAAACAAAATTACAACTTTGAATTGTTATCGATCTAAGTGTACCAAAGTCAGCCATTTTAAAACGTCAGCCAGAAGTTATTGCCTTTTATTTGGTCGTTTAACTTACCAGTTATTACCACCCACGTTGCGAAGAGAGCGGAGTGATGATGTATTCAGTTGTTAGCTTGGCTGGCTTTGTTTGTGTGTAAATAAAACAAAATATCTCATGAACTGCATGAACTATCAACATGAGACTTTCAGGATATCAAGATATGGCCAAAATCTTGGACAAGTTCGAAAATGGGAACTCGGTCTCAAGGTCACTATAATGGCTTCCAAAGGTCAAGTAGTTGACTTTGGTGACCTTGAGCTTGACCCTGATTGCCCATTCTCGATCTCGTCCAAATTTTTGGCAACATCTTAATACCTTGAAACTTTCATGTTGATTGCTTAAGCCGTTCATGATATAGCTTATTTAACCACACACAAAGCCAGCCAGCCAGCCTCACAAATGAAAACATTACCACTCTGCTCGCTTACCACCCGCGTTGCGAAGCGAGCGGAGTGGTAAAATTTTTAGTTGTGAGGCTCGCCTGTCTGCCGTGGTTCGTGTGTGTTTTACATCTTGAATTTGTGTTAAATCAGAAATAGACGTGGAAAACGATGTGCCACGGAGAAACTTTCAGGCTACGCAGGTGGTGAGATCCCATCATGAAATTGCTTCTAGTTTGAAAATAAAATCGTATCAAAGAATAAAAAAATTTTTGTAACTGTTAGATTCCTACTTCACGTGTCCTTTCTTCCCGCAAAGTAAACCAAAATATTTACGTCGGATAAAAAAAAAATAATTATCAGGAATGTGTTTATTTTCATTTCAATACAAAACTTCCAAGTTTAATAATTAATGCAGGGTTATAATGCTGTGTAATATACAGTCATTTGTCATTAACTGAAGCTGAATATTAGTTAGGTTCCTGGTGAAACGTTACACACGTGTGTGTGTGTGTGTGTGTGTGTGTGTGTGTGTGTTGAAACTTGAAACCAAACTTCAACTAATCGGTCGCATGGTGTTTGTAATTGTAAGCACAAATATAAGAAACATTTGCCTTTCCACTGGACCATAAAGACAAAGGAAATCCTTTGATATCCATTTTGTATAATAATACGGTGTTGCTGGAGACTGATATTGATACTGAGCAGAAGACGTGTTGTTTAACTTCCTTCCAGGTGACGACGGCAAGTCCCCTACCGTCTGCCAGTGCCTCACCCACCTCTGCACAGTGGTTACGCTTGTTCCCATCATCTTCGCTATCATTTGGAACGACAGCCCGCTCAGCCACAGCAGTATAAACATCTGTCGTTCAGCAATCACGGTTTTTCTATGGGTGCGGCGGTGTAGCATCCCAGTCTCTGTAAACCAAAGCACTTGCACTCGAAATCATAATTGAATAGATGACTCTGTCGTAAAACTTATTTGCAGATGAATAATATATTAGGGTATCCCGTGGAAAGTATAAGCTGTCAAGCATAAGCCGATTTTCATCGGTCAGTTTTGAGTAAAGTATAATGGTACTGTAACAGGTCATATGAGATTTGCTTCAGGGTCTAAGCTGGTCGAAGGGAGAGCTGTAGCCAAAAGTTTCTCATTCCAAATCTGGCCAATTGACTTGGTGTCTGTAGTGACAATCATACATATGGTAATTGATGTATTGGAATGGCGATTTGTGCGTGCGTGTGTGTGTGTGTGTGTGTTTTATCAGTTTGAAACAATAAAGTGCGCACGTATACAAACATATGAAAACACAAACGACAACTTCACACTTTTAATGACAGTCGGGGCTTAAGTTTCTAACCTTAGATTCGATGTAGAACTAGAACGGGAGGAAAAAGCATTCACTTCGATTTTTTTTTAAATAATTAATGAAGGAAGGAAAAACAAAGGAAAAAAAATAAGTCCATGTGCCTAAAGGCATCCTCCATTCATAAAATATTTATAACAACTGGATTTGAAGTGGATTAAATGTTTGTAGGAAGCAACTCCCAGGAGGTGAATTTCAGAGAGTAGTAGTTCTGAGGATAAATGAATTTTGATAAGCAGAGGTTCTTCATTGCGAGGGAGAGAGTGTGAATTCATTGGCGATTCCAACTGTCCGAGTATTTCGGGAGAAAATATGAAGGGGAGGAACAATTGAAGCTAGTTCGTTCGAGTACTTACAGTAAAAATATCGATAATATCGATGTTGTAACAACTATATTTGAGTGATAAATGCTCTATGAACATGAATCCGACATTGCTATTAGGGAGCTACAGTTACTGCTTGTCATGTGGGCAAAAATATTCCTCATAATTCTCCAGTTCACTCATCAGGATAACAAGAACTTTAATTTCTTAAAAGATTAACGTTACTGAGTAAATGACAAGGAAATCACCAGACAAACATCGCCTTCTACAACACGCAAACACTGGTTTATAGACTATATCTCCTTTTTAATTGTAGTTTGTAACAGGTAAGGTACAGAGATCCTGCCGAAGAGACTGTTGCTGTGGAGGAAACACTCACCAAAATTATTGCTAGGCTTGCCGTCAAATCGGAAGGAAGGCCGGGGTTAGAAGAAGAGTTAGTTGGATCGGAAGTGAATTTCAAGAAAAAGAACGATTGTCAGACTTTAACTCCACTTGTGTTGACAGCATTTTGTGGGTAAGGAGCATTGACACACGGTTACATACTAGCATGTATGAAAAGGAAAGCACTCAAAAACCATTCCCTCAGACTACAATACACAAACGTTCCTTTACAAATCCATGTACTTTTTTTCATTTCTAAGAGCGAACACTTAGGGTAAGGAGAGCCTGCCCAGTGGTCTGGGAAACTGCGAAATCGTACTAGGGACCATTGTGTTAAGGACCAGGACCCATATTATCACAGAATTGAGGAAGCAATTTAGTATCTTTAAGTGACGAATATTTCGAATATCGCCATACTCTCCATAAATATCGTACCAAAGGATATTAACTAGACATCCAAAAATAAATCACTAGGGAAGAGGTATTTGGGAGCTTCGTTAGTCGAAAATACGAACCCAGCTTTCCTCCCGATTACACCACTGTTGCTGTTTTTGAGAAGGATAGCCCCAGAGGCCACAAATTAAGGAAGGAATGAGGAGACTATGGGAAGAACTAGTTTTATTGCCCTTATATGCCTTTGCAGTATTTTGTGGGTCAGGCACAAACACAACCACAAAAGTAAGGCTGACAAGGAAAGCACCAAAACTTTTCCCCAGATTAAGGCACGCAACCGGTGCTTTACATCCAGGTCCCTAATTCAGCTATAGATACAACAGACTAGAATAAAGGCGACCGTGTCTCAAGGTCTCGTGGTTTTCCGGGAATCGAACCTTGGACTTCTTTCCTGTGATTAAGTATGGTTCTGATATCACACAAATCACTCACCACAGAGTCCATGATAATTCACTATTATGGTGATGATTTAGGCGAAGAAATCTTTCTCATAATTCTTCCATAATGTCATCAGTAAAAGTAGCTCTTCTCATAAGTGGACCATATGTGTTGATAGAATTTATTACTCCAAAGCACTGTTAAACGAAGTTCCAAATGTTTTTACACTTTTTGTGAGGGACTATATATTTTTCGATATTGATTACTAACACATTAATTTACTATACCATTGTTATTCTAATTTGGCATAAAATTGCCCTCCCTCAATCATGACTCCTGACACTTAGGATGAGACAAACACAAAAAGTTGGCGCGAGTCACAAGTATTAAAAGAATGTAGAGCCGTAAGATTATGGTTTTAGGCTTCTAGGCTTTGCGAATTAAACTGCAAAGGTACGAAAATCTGTGATAGAATAAAAAAAAGTATATTTACAGTGCTCCATGCTATTGTCAGTGAGCTTTGAATCAGAAACGTTTGTTTGTTCTGAGGAATAAATTTCTCTCTTCTGATGCTTGTACTAATACGCAGCCAATAAAATTTGAAAAATTAATGGCAACAAAAAATAATATTAGTTTGCGATTCAGATGTGCTTTTGCTAAATAATGTATCTTGACCAGAAACATAATTCACAACTTAAATATTCCACATACTCCAAGCCATATCTGTATTACATAAAAGCTTTTTCATACTAATGCCACAGCAACACCACACTATCACAGTCAGCCACACCACCACCACACTAACACCGTCACCCACATAAGCACCACACTAACACCGTCAGCCACACCAGCAGCACACTATCATCTTCAGCAACACCACCACCACACAAACACCGTCAGCCACACCACCACCACACAAACACCGTCAGCCACACCACCACCACACTAACACCGTCAGCCACACCACCACCACACAAACACCGTCAGCCAAACCAGCACAGCACCACACTAACACAACCACCACACAAACACCGTCACCCACACCACCGCAACACCAACACCGTCAGCCACACCAGCACCACACTATCACCGTCAGCCACACCAGCACCACACTAACACCGTCAGCCACATCACCACCACACTAATACCGGCAGCCACACCACCACAACACTAACACTGTCAGCCACACCACCACCACACTAACACCGTCAGCCACAGTAGCACCACACTAACACCGTCAGCCACACCAGCACGGCACCACATTCTCAAGACTTACCAGCAGAGAGGCGATGGTCAGGCAGCTGCTGGTGAGGCAGTCGGCCGCGCAGTCAGGCGGCCAGTGAGGGGGACAGGCCAGAGGCTCATTATTTATCTGTGTCAGCACACCCACACTCCCCTACCACACAGCCAACACGCAGCTGCCAACAATGGGTCACTGTATAATGCAAAATTTTTCCTTTTTCCTTAAAACCATACCTTTTCCAAAACAACAATGTGTGCTTTTTACATGGTTTTTAAATTGATATACTGTACTATGCATCAGTGACGTACAAGAGGATAATGGGGTGTAAGATGCGGAACAAATCGCTGAGTATAACTTGTTACGAGACCATGAATGTCATCTAGGCCAGTATTCTCGTCGGGTAAGGGAGCTTCCTAACACCTGTTCATAAGCAATTTATTTTGCCTGGTACACTTTGAAGCCCTATTCCGTGTTACATAATCCTTCTTATATCGCCATTCTCTGCATAAACTGCGTACCAAAGGATATTAACCAGCCATATCCAATAATGAATAGTTAAGGAAGAGGTGTTACGAAGCCTCCTTACCTGACGAGAATATGGGCCTAGGTGACCCTGCTGGCTCAGTAGTTCCTTTTTTTACAGCGATTTGTTCCTCACCTGACACCTCAGCATAATCCTGTACGTCGTTGATGGAAAGTATGTCGATTTTGAAAGCGATATGAACGACATTGACAAGACTTCTGGGGTGTAATAAGTAAAATAAATGCTTAGGAAGAGGCGTTGCGATGTCCTTGACTTATTACACAACCCTTAAACACCAACACAAATACTCTTTCCTTATTTATTCAGACAAGCCTTGTACAAAATTGGCCTCCATATAATGTAGGCAGTTAGTAATGTTACCTATATGTATAATGATTAGCTAAAGTTTTGTGTGACTTAAAGACATATTGAATATGCCTAGCTTAGAATAACAGTGGGTTTTGCAATGTTTACTGAATATATATAAAAAGCTTAAAGCTTTGTAAGATTCCCTTATAAACAAACTGATGCTTGATGAAAGACTTAAATTTGAAGTCACTGTTTCTGTTTGAAGAAGTCATGTTGTTAGAACTATTTACCGTGATATATGTGTTCTATAACTTCATGACTAATGTATGTTATCCTCTCAAGTAGTCGAGTACAGTCTGTTACATATGTTCGAATTTGTGTGTGTTTATTCTTACCTGCCACATTGTTCTTACCTAATTGTATCTTTAATGGAATGAGTCAAGCTCGTACTGTCTCGTGCATTAAACCATTTTTGTCATACATATCCTTATATTTTTTAAATAGTTTAGGCACACACTTCTTCATTCGTTAGTGCATGCCACTGATCAATTGCCCTATTTGCGAAACTGAATTTATTACGTTTTTATCGCCTCGCTTTTTATGTAGTTTTTGCGGTGTCCTCTAGCTGATGCTTCCCCATGGGTTATATATTCATTTATGTCTATCTTCTCTTCCCCTGGTATGCATTTATATAGCATTATCATGTCTCCTCTTTTCTTTCTCTCCTGCAGTGTTGTTAGATTCAATATTTTAAATCTTTCTTTGCAACTTAGATCCATTAAGCTTAGTACCCATCTTGTAGCTGCCCTTGGTACTTCAGTCATTTTTTTTTTTTTTAGATGAGGATTCCATACTCCTGATGCATACTCCAGGGTTGGTCTGATGATTGATGTTATTATCTTTCACAACATGTCTTCATTTATATATATGAATGTAATTCTCATAGTAGCAAGCAGTGAATACATGTGTGTGTGTGTGTGTGTGTGAAGATTCTGAACCTATTAGTCAGAAATAATAACGGTATATACAATGAATCAACGCAAGAAAACATACAAAATCACTGTAAACATACAAAAGTAGTTACAGAATAACTTTCTTTTTCGCCAGAGCAATGCAATAAGGATACCTGAGTACTTGAGTTTTCACCATGCGATTATTTTTCACAACTGATTTTTTCCCTCTCCAGACGCTTGCATGCAGCATAGCAAAGGCTTTCCTTGCTGGAGAGGAAAATACATTGAGTTTATAAGGAAATACAGTTCATTCCGATGAAGAATGAGAGACCCACTAGATGAGTGTATGTGTGTGAAGTGGTTTGGGAGAGGAGGAGGGGATGATCAGGGATGAGATGGGGGAATGAAGTGTAAAGATATATGACAGAGGGAATTATGAGCTGGAAGGAGGACAGCCGGATGGGTGAGGATAGGGAGATTTTGAGGTGATTTGTTTTGTGGTTAACCATTAGGGGTTTGAGGCGTTTGGCAACAGATAGATAGATTAACAGATAGACAGTGATATAGATTGACTGATCCTTGCCCTGTAGAGTCCGTTTTGTAAAATTTAAGACAGTTTTCGTATGGAAGGGAAGATAAAGAATCTCAACTCTCCTTTGTTTATTAAGAAATGTTTTATCAAATGTTTGCTATGATCAGACGATTTTATTTAGCATGGAGTATACATTTCGTGTACTAAAGAATTTACAAACAAGAATAAACTTTTTAACACTTTCACTCCAGTGACATTTTATGTTTTATTCCTGCCATCACTAGACGATTTAATTCCGCTTCGGGGAAACGTGCCGAAGATAAAGTGATAAAAGAAGGTCATATGTAACCCGCTTCATTTCGAAAAGCTTGTTGTCAGGTGAATAAATTGTCTGCCGCAAGGATGTAATATAATTTGGTTTAATACGTTGATATCATTGCCATTTCAAGACGGTTTCCTTCAGCATAGAAGAGTTTCAGAATGTTTCCAGTCCAATGCGAGATCCTCCTTCTCTCTCAAAAAAAGTTTCTTTAACAGCAAAAATGATATAAAAATGACGCATAAGCTGAAGAAGTTGAGGTGTTTTCTTTTTTTTTTTTCTTATAAACTCCATCTCGCAACATTAGTAATTTAGTCTGCAAAATATCTAGTACACAACCTGGTCAGTAACTTGCCATATAAACCCCAAACGCCGGTGGATAACTGATTCGACTCAGCCACTCCAACAGCCTCACATCCTTCATCACGGACACATTACCGGAGCTGTGAGTAGATGAGCTCGAAGCAGAACACGTGAAAACTAATTGCCAGGCCAGCCACGTAAACCACTAGTGTTCCCTGCAATGTGAGAGAATATACTTTTAGGAAACTGCAACATATTTAGTACAAGTATTACCGGTTCACATAATAGTGTATATATGATTCGAGAGAGAGAGAGAGAGAGAGAGAGAGAGAGAGAGAGAGAGAGATGGATACATGAATGGATTGATAAGTGGATGGATAGATGGATGGAACGACAGACAGATATATACAGTAGATGGATGGATGAGTAGAAAGTATGGCTCACGAAATCACAGTGAGAAAGTTACCCATAGATTGGAGAGGCTGAGTGAGGATCTGACGGCCATGGTTGTGGGTGGGTTGAGGCAGGTGGTCATGTTGGGGGTGTTGCTTTTGATCCAATGGTCGTAGAGACCTGCTTCTCTCACTGTTATGATCCTGGAAACATGATTATGAATATGTTACCATAAATTTTCACCTTAACTTTGCTCAGATTTTCGTCCTTTTGTAGCTTTGTTCATTTAACTACTCCTTCATGACTCGCACAATTCTAGTGATAAGCAACAATTACAATTCCATATTGAAAAGGCAGAGATCACAATTTTAGGGCACGTTAAGGCAAAAACAGAATAGCAAACTGATAACCTATTCATCCAAACATCTATCTATCTATCTATATACTTAGGCTGCTTCCCCCAAGGAAAGGGAGGTAGCCGAGACAGGACGACTCACTCTCCATTTACTCATCCATTCAAACACATTCATTTGCATCTTAGCCCCAAAGGGGAGAACGGACAGATCCTCACCGCATCACACCGCACAAGGGTCAACTGCGCAATGCAATCAGTGACATCCGCAGCAGGGCCCGACAGCAGAACTGGTTTACCCCTGCCACACCATAACAGACCCATCCCCTTACCCGCACCTGACCTGACTAGCTGATCAGACCAAATGCGGGAGAATATCCCCTCAGGGCTGCGTCATCACTTATTCATTCACAATTTCTCTCCATTTATTTCTGTCACGCACAGCCACTCTTCCTTGCTCAACAGACATCCCTCTCGCATCCAGCGCTCTCTTCACACTGTCCATCCATCCTATTCGTGGTCTTCCTCTCAGTCTTACACCTCTCACATCAGATCTAGTTATCTTTTTCACCAATCGCTCATTATCCAGTCTCTCCATATGCCCAAACCATTGCAACACCCTCTGCTCAACTCTACCAGCCATCTCCCGAACAACTCCAGTTCTCCTTCGCACTTCATCATTTCGCACTCGATCCATACGCGTCACTCCACACATACTCCTCAAACATCTCATCTCCATTACATTCAAACTTTTCCTCTCTGCTACACCCATATTCCATGTTTCAGCCCCATATAATGCAGTCGGTACCACAACACCCTCATACAGCCTTCTCTTTACATCCATTCTAAGCGAACGACATTTAAACACTTTTTTCATTCCTCCCAGCACCTTTCCTACTTCATTTATTCTAAACTTCACTTCTGCATCTATTCTTCCATCCACAGCAACATGTGACCCTAGATATTTAAAACAATCTACCTCCTCAAGCAACTCACCATTCAAAACTATATTCATCCAAACATATTTATTATATATTAATCTTGATAAAGTCAAATGATCTTAATCACCTCAGGAGTAACTTGCCAGATCAAGCAGATAAAACTGATGAATGATAGCTGACCTGCGGCTGACAGCGTTGATGAGTGGGCTGTCCTTGGGCCCTGTCATGGCAGTCATAGAGTTTAGGAACTTCTCACGTGCTAGATAGAAGTCACACTTTCCTGTTGACACCAAGAAAATAGTTAAATATAGGCAAAATTATTGCCATGAATACTCTGTATGACCTTTTCGATATATCTGTCAGCGGTCATACGATAGAGGAATTGAAATTCTCGTAAAATACTGGATGATAAAAAATGTAGTCATGGTCAACAAAAGTCAAGCCAGACTGACACTGAAACTACCAAACATTGTCCTGGAATATTCCTGACTACAGTTCTTTTAATACGGATCCATTTTCTTAATCGTAAAGAACAAGGGACCACAAGTATATCTCAAGGTCGTCAACCTAAAAATTGTCTTATATCTCCCAAAATATAATTTTAAACAAATCCAATGCTCTCATTCTAGGACAATAGGGTTAAGTTGACCTTTTTTTGTCGCTTACTCTTGATACTGCCGAGCCATTTTTTGCAGTTTAGGTGAGTCCCTAGTTTATTGTATGGGTGTTCTGAGGTACATGATACTCCCATCACCTCATACAGATATTTTAGTCTAAGGGCAAATTAATGATACACACACACACACACACACACACACACACACACACACACACACACACACACACACACACCGCTCGCTGGTGCAGTGGTAACGTTCTCGCTTGCCAACTGGTGGACGGGAGTTCGCGCCTCGCTCAGGTTGCGAAAAGTTTCACTGACGAAGTGGGTGGTTACTGTCCCCCTTGAGCAAGGGGACAGGTGTGTGCGTGTGTGAAGGTCACAGCCTTGCCCTTAGATCGGACTATATGAGCTCTCAGCTCCCTTCCGGGAGGGTAAAAGCTGACGATCACAACCATCAAGTGATCCTGACCGACCCGGTGAATTACCCGGTGAATTACACACTAGACGCGACAGTGAGAGGATGTGCCTGGCATCACTCCGCACCGGGTGAATCTCGGTCCTCAAATGGCTATATCTAAAAAGTGCCTTTATATGAGTGAGTACTAGGTCCAACTAAATAGTGTTCTAATATAAAAGAGGAAGTTTGAGTGAAAGTGTTGTTTCAATAACACAATACAACGAAGTAGGCAGCAGTGCCGAAACAAGCAAATCGGCTGTTTCAGTGTTGACTGATAGTCTGCGACGTAGAGGAATGCAAAACTGCAAGTAGAAGCTTTCTATTAGTACCTGAAGATGACCACCATCTTTTGCAAATCAACCTTGGCAGGAGTTAAGAAAAGGGACAAAGGTAGAAAGCAGGGAGATGATTTCTACCAGGACGTGGTGGACATGGAGATGCATAATAAGTTGGTGGAACGAGTATACAGATGAGAGAAGGCATTTCAGAGTGAAATAGATGAAATTATAAAGCAGTTGCACATGCAGAAGAAAATGAAACTTTAGTAAAGGAGATTAATAAGAAAGACACAATAGATGAAGTATCAGTTGAGGTGGGTAAACTTGGAAGATTAGTGAAATGGCAAGCACAGCTGTCAACCATGAGAGCATTTTGGAGGAGTTCAGAAAAGATGCAGATACAATAAGGCAGGCAAGCACTCTGACAGATCATAGCAGTGATACTGAGGAGAAGATAACCCGGGTAAATGAAGCAATACAAAAATTATGTGGAAATGACACTTGCTAAAATGGTGAAAGTAAAGAAAGACTTAGGAACAAGAGCTGAAGAAAAAAACATTAAAAAGGAAGTGAAGAAAGTAATCCAAAACAATCCAAAATTGGTCAAAGATTCAGCAGACTTCAACAAATCTAAAGTAATCACTGGTATTGAGGAGGAAGAAATAAAAAACAAGATTTTGAGAGACAAAATGCTGATGGCAAATGTAATGAACGTATTGAAGGAAGTGTCAGAGGAAATCTGTAATAAAGACACAGAGGAACACAAAAGGCTAGGGAAATATGAGAGAAATAAATCAAGGCCCCTGAAAGTAACTTTCCAGAGTGTAAACACTGTGGAGGAAATACCCGGTACTGAAAAATGCAAACAAATTTATGGAGAAAGTAGACTTCAAAAATGTGTGGATAAATAGATGCCTAACTCAAGAGGAACTTGGATTACTAAAAGAGAAGTGGAAGGAGGCAAGAACAAAGAAAGAGAAGATCAGAGGAAGAGAAGAGCACTTTTTTTTTTTTTACAAAGTAATTGGACTGCAGGTTCGAAAGTGGTACATAAACAGGAGAATAAAAAGGAGAAAGGTAGTAGACCCAAGTCATGACAAGTATTAAGTTGATGTACTCTAATGTAGATGGAATAGTATCTAAATTACTAGAGATTAATTATTATATCAAAGAAAAGGAACCACGTATTGTTTGCCTAACTGAAACAAAATTAACACCAAGGATATCAAACGATACACTAAACGTAGAGGAATACAATGTACGGAGAGGAGATAGAAACTTAAAAAAAGGAGGAGGAATTATAATTTAACAAAGAAATATCTGCAAGTCAAGGAAAAAGAACTAGAGGTACCCTAACAGGTAGAAATAATTGCAGTAGAGATTAGTGCATCTGAAGGGAAAGTAATTGTGGCAAATTTATACATGCCACCTAGATCAAACATTTGGGGAAATGGCGAATTTGAAGACCTGGCAGAGAAAACAATTCAAAGTTTAAAAGCAGTACTGCATAGAATGGAGGAGAAATCTGAAAGAATTATACTAACTGGAGATTTTAATACAAATTTAAATTGGAATACTCTAGATATATAAAGCCAGTAAAGCTGCTGGGACCAAAAGCTCCTGGACCTTGTGCATGAGTTATTCCTAACACAACATGTAAAAGAAAGCACCAGAACAAGTGGACTTGACATACCGTCAGTACTAGGTCTTATATTTACTAGGCAAGAATATGATATTGACAATATAAAGCATCACCCTCCATTCGGCAAAAGTGACCACGTAGTATTAAATTACAACTTCAGGATTGCACATGACATACAGGTAGTTAATAGTAATGAAAGTTTCAAAAAGCGCCTTAACTACAAAAAGGGCAACTATCATGACTTAAAGAAATACTTCTTAGAAACAAATTGGGAAAAAGAGCTTAGAGGTCAAGAGTTAAATGTTATATAAAGATAATTCTGTGAACTTTATGAAATAGGAGTCCAGAAGTATATCCCACAGTACAGAGAAACAGAAAAGAAAATAAAGAAGTGGTTTAATACAGAATGTAAAAAATCAAAAGAAAAAAAGAGATTTGTTGTGGAACAGATACAGAAGACACAATAGTGAAAGGGCATATAACAACTATAAGCAGGCAAAAAACGATTATACAAGAATAAGGAGGGAAGGCCAAAAACAGTTTGAGGAGGCCATCGTAAATAAAAGTGATCAACCGAAGCTATTTTACAGCTACATCCGAAGCAAAACCAAAGTAAATATAAAATACAATCCATTACAGATGAGGGGATCACCTACACACAAGAGAAGGATATTTGTGAAGCACTAAATAAGAATTTCCAATCAGTTTTTACATAAGAAAATAATTGAGAGAGGGATTATATGAAACATGCCTGCCCACACATACTACCAGATATACAAATATTAAAAAAAGAAATAGAGGAGAAGTTAAGTAAATTAGACAAAGGAATAGCAAATGGTCCTGATGAAATTTCATGTTGGGTGCTGGATGAATATGCAAAGGAGTAAAGTAAACCATTATCTTTAATTTTCAAGGAATCCTTGGGACAAGGTAAACTACTTGATATATGAAAGAAAGCAAACATTGTTCCCTTATTCAAGAAAGGGAATAGACAAAATCAACACAACTACCAACCAGTATCACTAACCAGTGTTGTACGCAAGGTCTTAGAAAAGCCGATAAGAAAAGTTTGGGTAAATCATCTAGAACACAATATGATAACAGAAAGACAGTTTGGTTTCAGAAAGTGAAAATCATGTGTTGCAAATTTGTTGAGCTACTATGATAGAGTAACAGAAACATTACAGAACAGAGGAGGATGGGTGGACAGTATCTATTTAGATTGTATAAAGCATTTGACAAGAGTACCGCACAAAAGACTTGTATGGAAACTGTACCATCAAGGAGGAATCTGAGACAAACTGTACTGTTGGATGCAAGATTTTCTATAAAAAAAAGAGAAATGAGAACAGTACTAAGGGGAAATTAGTCATCATGGAGGGAAGTGACTAGCAGAGTTCCACAGGGCTCAGTGCTGGCACCAATTATGTTTTTAGTGTAAATCAATGATATAGACAGTAACACTGGATATGAAAGCTATCTAAATATGTTTGTTTATGCAAAAATACAAAGGAGAATTACTAACAGTCTCTTGTGAAGAGCTTCAAGAAGAATTAATAAACTTCATGTATGGAGCAATACATAGCAATGGGAATTCAATGTGGACAAGTGTCATGTAATCAAGTTTGATAAAAGTGGAAAAACACCTGATTGGGATTACAAGTTAGGAAGTAAAACCCTACACACATCAGAAAAAGAGAAGGACCTAGGTGTGATTATCAATAACAGACTACCTACGGCTGACCACATCAGTGAGAAGGTACTGAACATCTATACACTGCTTGCAAATATGAGAATAGCATTCACATACATAAATGAAGACATGCTAAGAAAGATAATAATATCATTCATCAGACCAACCCTGGAGTATGCGTCAGAAGTTTGGAGTACTCATCTCAAAAAACACATACAGTAGGTAAGACTGACAAAGTTCAAAGGTCCGCTGCAAGATGGGTACCAAGTTTAAGGGATCTAAGCTGCGAAGGAAGACTAGAAAAACTGATTCTGCCTACACTACAGGAGAGAAGAAAAAGAGGAGACATGATTATGCTCTATAAATGCATACCAGGGAAGGAGAAAATAGACATAAATGATTACATAACCTTGGAGATGCATCGGCACAAGGACACTGCAAGAAACTGCATAAAAAGAGAGGTGATAAAGACGTACGGAAATTTAGTTTTCCAAATAGGGCAATTGATCTGTGGAATGCCCTACCGAATGAAATAGTATGTGCCAAAACAATTCATAAATTTATGGATATTTACTCAGAGGGCCAAGTCAAGGGGCTATACAGGGAAACTACCAGGATTTTTTCTTGTCATTTCATTTCTTGTATTCTGTTCAATCCCAGTCATTCCCGTAAAACTGAAAAGTAATAATTTCTTTGTCTAAGAAACTAGTTCAAACATATAACTCCTCATAATTGTATAAATCAGCAAACAGGTTAGGTCCCTTTCAACTTAGTCTTAACATCATGATACATCATTCACATAATGTACTACAAGCATACATGTAACAGAATACTATAGATATACTGAAATATGATACTGTACCTCGGTCACCTGTCATCTTGGCCTTGAGTCCGTGGTTGTGAGTCTGTGACGAGGTGGTCGTTCGCAAGACAAATTAAAATAAATACGGATTTGTAAACAAACTGCAAACGATTGAAGTGAACCTTTTGCACGGTGTCACTAAACTACGAAATGACGCTACAATTCTTAACACTAATGTATACTGAGTATGCATATAATGAATATGACATTTACATGGCTCCTTTAAATTGTGAGAGCAATTTACCTTATATTCTAATGAGTATAAAAGTAAAAAAATAATACTAATATAAAAGTAGAAAATTAATACTATGAGGAAGAAAACACTTTGGCACAGTTTGGCACTGAGGTAGGCTCTTTGGTGGGGATATCCCGGTCTCACTCTGCTTCAACTAACAAAATGAGTTTGTGAATTGATCTTTCAATGAAGGTGATGGCTTGAGGACGTTTACCTTGCTCATCTAACTTTGAGTCTGACATCATTACCTTAACCTGTCTTACATGACCATCTTCATCAGGAAGGGCTTCTACTATTTTTCCCAACTTCCCATTACTTCTTGCCAAAGTCTTTTCTTTTACAATCACTATGTCATTTACTTGCAAATTTCTGTGGCTTTACCCATTTATTTCTCAGTTGGAGAGAATGCAAGAACTCCCTTTTCCATCTAGAACAAAACTCATTGCTAAGTACTGCACCCTACGCCAGTGCTTCCTTGAATACACATCTACCCTGTCATAGCTGCCTGGAGGAGGTAGTACAACTGTAGATATCATGGTCAATAACATATTGGGTGTCAGTGGGTCTATGTGCTCAGGAGAGTTCAGTGTGTCTACAGTTAGAGAACGACCTTTTAATAGAGACTGATCTGCTTCTATCATGAAAGTTCTTAAAGATTCATCATCTACCTGAGACCCATGCTGATTGAGCAATACTGAAAGTACATTTCTCACTGTACGTATTTGTCTCTCCCATACACCACCCATATGACTTGCTTGTGGTACATTCATTTTAAATTCTATCCAGTCACAATGATCTTTCAATAGTGCTGTTCTTATTTTCTCTTGATCCATTTCTTTTAAACATGTCAACAACTCAACTTAGCACCAACAGAGTTTGTACCCTGATCAGATCTCAACTGAAGTACAGGTCCCCTCCATCCTATGAAGCGACGGTAGGCATTGATGAATGTGTCTGTGTTCATAGTGTTGGCTGTTTCTAAGTGAATTGCACGCGGTCATGCAAGTAAACAATACACCATACCTTTTCAGTTCCTTACTTCCTTCCTTAATAAAAAAGGGTCCAAAGAAATCAACAGCAAAATAAGTAAATGAAGCAGTAGGTTCTAACCTATCTGTAGGAAGATCTGTCATCTCTTGTTCCTGTGTACTTCCTCTAACCTTTCTACAAATGTTACACCTGGAAATGTGCTTAGTTACTAGAGAAGATCCTCCTATAATCCAATACCCAGACCCTCTACTTTCATTTAATGTGATGCCTCTACCTTGATGATGTACCTTTTCATGGTAGTAACAAATCAACAAATCAGTTATGTGAGATTTCTTTGGTAATATGGCTGGCTGCTTTCTGTCTTTGTGCATGGTTGCTCTTCTGACCCTTCCACCTACGCTGATGATCCCATCTTCATCCATGAATGGATCAAGCTTATACATCTGACCTGATTTCTTTAAGACATTTTTCTTGTTTCTTCCAACACCATAAATTAACTCTTCCTTGTTAACTTTGTTCATCAATGCTCTTTTTTCTCCTGGAAATGTTTGTGCCTGAAGTTGTTTTAGTATTTCATTTTCAGCTTCTTTCAGTTCTGCTGCAATCACAGGAACATACTCAGACTTGACAATGTTTTGTTTAGCTGTTTTTACGTTTTGCTTACTTTGCTCTTTACCTCTGAATTTTTTCTGAAGTCTGAGACATACTGCAGTAGCTCTGGTTGCACAAAGGCAATCTGAGAAATACTTCAGTCTGTCTAGGAATGATGATGGCTCTTGAGCTTCTGTGAGACATGATACAACTTTCTTCACTTCAGGATCATCTGCAACAATGAAGTCTTCTACTGATGCTTGAGGTGTGTCAAGTGATTGCCAAAGAAAGTCTGGTCATTCCACCACTTAGAACTGTGAATCATGGCGTGTACTGGCATGCCTCGTGATGTGTGGTCAGCAGGGTTATTTTCTTTTTCGACATACTTCCAATGTACTGGTGATGTTTCATCTCGTATCTGTTGAACTCTGCTTGCAACATCTATCTATCTATCTATCTATCTATAGCCCGACGCCCTAATCCCGCAAAGGGTGGCCGCAGACAAAACGCCTCCAAGTCGCTCTGTCACCCACCATTTGACTATCCTCCCCCCAACTCACTCCCCCCTCCCTCATATACCTCTCAACTCCATCCCTCCACCTCATCCTCGGTCTACCTCTCCCTCTCCCTCCCTCCACCTCACCTACATACACCGTCTTAGTCAGTCTTTCATTCTCCATTCTCTTCACATGTCCAAACCACCTCAGTGTATTTCTCCTAATCTTCTCAACCACATCCACATCCACCCCACAGCGTTCCTTCACTTCTTCATTCATCAACCTGTCCCTCCACGTCACTCCACATGCTCCTCTTAAGTAACTCATTTCCACTGCTCTCACTCTTGACTTGTTCCCCACTTGCAAGGTCCATGCCTCGCTTCCATACGTCAGGGTAGGGATCACAATACTATCATGCAGTGACTTCTTAACTTCCATACTCACCTCCCTATTTCTCATCACTGCTTTCAGTGTACCAACAACCTTCCTTCCCTGCTGTACCCTTTCACGCACTTCATCCCCCAAAGTTCCATCCTTACTGATCACACTACCCAAGTACTTGAATGCACTCACATTCTCCATATCCTCATCCATCCAACCTCACTGCACACTCTGTGACTTCATTCCTCTCAAACACCATAACTTTACTTTTGTTTACATTAACTTTCAGATTCCTCCTCCTACACACTGTCCCAAATTCATTCACCAAACCTTGCAACTCCCATTCATCTTCACTCAACAGTACTGTATCATCAGCAAACAGCAACACCGGAAGCTTTCAAATCTCACCCTCATTCATTAGAGCCACCCCCACATCCACTGCCCTACCCTGCACCTCCTTTACAACCCCATCCAACATACGCATGGAATTTCTTAGCATCATTACAGATATTGCCTAGTACTACTTTGCTATTAGTCCAAAATACTTCTTTGACATCTTGGTAATTCAGCTGTCTTCTTAGAACTGTGTGAACTCTTACTGATACAACTGCTGCTGCAAGCTCTAACCTTGGAATAGTGATGGCTATAAGTGGTGCTACGCTTGACTTTGCCATTACAAGTACACAATGCATCTGACCTTTGTCATTAATCAATCTAATGTAAGAGCACTGTCCATAGCCTTCCTGACTAGCATCTGAGAAATTATGAAACTCAACTGCTTTAATTTCTCCAAATGCTTCAGGTTTGTAACATCTCGGTATTTTCACTTGCTGTATCAAGTGCAGTTAATTTCTCCACTGTTCCCACCTAGACTTCATGTTTTCTGGTACAACATCATCCCCACTTACCCCATCTTTACACAGATCCTGGAGTATTTTTTTTCCATTTAGAATGAAGGGAGATACTAAACCTAGGGGATCAAATATGGAGCTTACAGTTAATAAAATACCTCCTCTTGTTACAGGCTTACTACTTAAATTGATCCTAAACTGAAATGAGTCAGATTCAACACACCACACTACTCCGAGTGTTCTCTCAATGGGCAGTGAGTCCTTGCTGAGATTTAAGCTCTTGATACTTCCTGCCATTTCTTCTGGACTGATGGCTGCCAGTACCTCTTTGCTGTTGGACAAGAACTTATGAAGCTTGAAGCCTCCTTTCATGCACATTGCCTTACAGCAATTAATCAGTTGGATAGCTTTAGCTGCAGTAGGTACAGACTTTAACCCATCATCTACATAAAAATCATTTTTGAAAAACTTAGCTGCATCAGATCCAAACTCAAGCTCATTATCATCTGCTGTTTTTATTAATGTGAAAATTGCAACATTTTGTGATGAAGTAGCTCCAAACAAGTGCACAGTCAGTCTATATTCAATCACTTCTTTGTCCAGATCTCCATTTTTCCACCACAAAAGCGTAGCATGTCCTTGTGTTCAGGAGACACATGCACCTGATGATACATTGCAGAAATATCACATACAAATGCTACCTCTTGGCGAAATCTGCATAACACTCCAGTGAGACTGTTTGTGAGGTCTGGTCCTTGTAATAAGTGACTATTTAGTGACTTTCTTGTAACTAGCACTGCAGTCAAATACTACTCTTAACTTGCCTGGTTTCTCTGGGTGATACACCCCATGATGAGGTACGTACCACACGAACCCATCTGCTCTTGCTAACTCCTTGGCTGGAACCGCTTCTGCGTACCCATGTGTTATCACGTCTTGCACTTACTTCATATAATCTTGATAATATTTCTTGTCGTTTTTGAGCTTTCTTTTCAGTCTATCTAGTCTGTAAACAGCTAAGTCTTTGTTGTTTTCAAACTTGACATTTTCATTCTTGAGAGGAAGTGGCATCTCACAATGTTCTTCTTGTGGCTTGTATACTCCCTCTTTCATTTTTGTCATGAAAAGCTTGTCTTCATATGAGATGGGAACGTCATCTGTCTGTCTGTCATTACAGTCCAGCTCAAACATTTTCTTGATTTGCTGTGGGTTGACAACCTCCTTTACTTGAGTTGGAACAACTAGGAAGCTAACTTTCCTTTCATTATTGATGACGACTTCATGGGCCATAGTTCTGTGTACCTGTACAATGCTATCTGCTGTGCCTCTGTCGCTACAGACCTTTCCTATTTTACCCCATCCTAACTCTGTCCTTCTAGCAAAGGGATCGTTTTCATTTCCTGGGATAATTTCTTTTGGCTTCAGTGCTTTAGTACAGCTGAGTCCTATGATAAGACCAATTTCTACGTTAGAGTCATATGGCATCAGTTTGTCTGCTATTCCTTTCAAATGAGGCCAATTGTTTGCAGTCTCGGGTCTTGGTATCTGATCTCGTCTGGCTGGTATATGTTCTCTATAGTATGTATAGGGAAGGAACACTTCTTTCTGTTCATAAACTCCCTTTACCACAAGCCCTTGTACTTCGGTACAAAGCACAGTATCTGCTCCAATCTCAGTAGCCAACTGCAGGTGTACTTGTGGTCCAGTTACTTTAACTTTATCTAGTCCCATTAATAAAGCAAACATCAGACTGATCATCTAATAAAGCATAAATCAAGACTGATGCATCACTGCTGGGGTACAGTCACACTGGAACAATCATGCTGTGTGTATCTGTGTATCTCCTACAAATGACCTGTTGATTTTAATTCTGTGAGACAGCATTGTCCTCTGTTGTCTTGGACTGTTGTGGTTTCTCAGTTACCTTCTCTTTGATTCTTTCAAGCATGGCTTCATCAAGAGATGTTGGATGACGTCTCTTACATACTGTACATACTTTCCGTCTTTTTCAGTTTTTCATAATATGTCCATACTTTAGACAACCCCTGCAGATAAATGACTTCTGTACATATTCTACCTTGTCCTTACTGCTAAGCTCACTGAACCTTTTACAAGTGTCCAGTTCATGTTCTTCTTTGCAGTAGATACACTGTGGCCTTTTGATGTTTTGATTATTGTCATCATTGTCCCTTTGAATCCTTTGCTTCTTGTCACCCTTGTCCCTTTGATCCTTTTGTGCCTCTGTTTCTTTCACTCCACTTGTGTTAGCTAAAAGACCTTTTACCCCAAATCTGTTTGTTTCTGCTTTACCTTCCTGCTTTCCCTTTGAAGCAGCTGTGTTATGCCTTTGACTCATTCCCATTACTGCGCTATAGGATGAGAACGGATGACAAGCTTTCTTTGCCTCATCTGCTATGAATTGACAAAAGGCATAAAATGGAGGGTATTCTATGCGTGTGGAGAACCATGTGTGGACTACTGAATTCCATCAATCAATTAAAGGTGGGGGTAACTTCTGTAAGACTTTGCTATTTTCTTGAGGATCATTTAGAACATTAAGGAAATTTGTTGAGTTCACTATTGTCAAACAGTTCTGCAAGAAGTCGGATAATTTCTGTAGTGCTTGGCCATCATTATTTGAGATCTTTGGCCACTCACTCAGTTTTCTTCTATAAGCATTTGCTACTATGAACTCATTGCCAAATCTGCCTTTCAGTATACTTTTAGCCTTACTGAAAGCTTTTTCATTAGGGATACACAAAAGTCCTCTAATAGCTTCTTTGGCTTCCCCATCAGTATACCTTCCTAGGTAGAAAAGTTTCTCTGCCGGATTGGTGACTCGTGACACTATGAATATTTCAAAATTCTTTATCCAGGATGGAAACTCTATTATATCTCCTTTGAAAATCTCTGGCTAAGGGCGAGGCAGTTCACTTGTGGTGTTTTTGAATGACAAAATATCTACCACACTTTTTAAAATATTCATGTCCACTGACTGACTTGGTGTATCATGCTTACCTGATGCCTGTGACTGTTTTAATTCTGATTCTGGTTCAAAACTCTTAGCATGCGGGTTAAGCTTTGGACTCACCTGCAAGAAAGTCAGATTTAGTTTGGATACTTCTTTCTCTAATTCACCCATGGCAGAAACAGATGAATCTTTGAGAGTCACTTTCGGTTCTGATACACTACAGTAGGTTTGATTTTCTCACCTTCTGTCGATCCTTGTGATTCAAAGAATTTTTGAAGATGCTGTTCTTTACTATCTAGTTCATCATCACTCTGTGGCAAATTCTAAAGGATCTCCCACTGAATTTACAGCATTTAGCTCAGCTCGAGTAGCAGCTACATCTTTATTTAAAACTAATCGTCTATACTCATGTTACGTTTCTTGCTTGAGCTTTTGATACTCTAATTCCTTTTCTTTCAAGAATTTCTGATGTTCTATCTCCCTTTCTTGCAAGAATTTCTGGTGTTCTATTTCTATTTCTTGAAACTGCTGCTCAACTTTTAGCATAGCTAGTTTAGCATTTAACTGTTCTTTTTTGTGGTGCTTGAATAAAATCTACTAGTGCAATGAGAGTGCCTTGACGTTTTAGTACTTTGTGACCTAACAGAGTGTGTGCACTTGGAAGCTTTACTAATTTGTGACCTAACTGACTGTGAGCACTTTGAAGCTTTACTAAATTGTGACCTAATAGACTGTGATTCCTTGGGAGCTTTACTTATTGATTTTGTGTTCTGCATCAATTCATTTATTTTGTTGTCGATTCTCCTTATACAGGTGGTGTGCACTTCTTTTTCTTCCACAAACTCCTGTGACAATTTTTCTTGTAGGCTTGGATCTGCTTCCATTAACTTATGAAATGCAGTTACTACTTCAAAAAAACTGCACCTGTTCTGCGTTTGCATGATCTTTACGCTGATCCAAACTTACATCATTCATACCTGACATTTCCTTTACTACTTTTGTCCATGCTTCCCTTGATGATGCTAACCTCTTTGAACACTGTTATTTGGTACTCATGCCCTTTCTCTATTAAATACCTTTGTCTGGTACTCTTCACTTCCTCATTTGCCTCAGTAGACTGGACACAGTCACTTACAGCTTGTTCAGTATAACTCATTTTGCAACTATTATTATACTGTACCTAATTTGAACTCAAGACTAACATTCAATGTATACTTATTTGTAGTCGAAAGTTCCCTCTGGCTGTAGGTGAAGCTTGGAGAATGAAGAGTTTTCAGTGGTGAGCACAGACCAGTTCTGCAGTGTCGGCAATTGCACACATAGATTAAGTTCTAGAAGTCACTGTCAGGCAGCCAGGAATGTTTATCAGAGATTGGCACATTCATCAGGGAAATCTTGTACATCCATCTGCTGCTTTTGTTGATTGCAGAAATTCTTGTGGTCGACTCATTCTTTGTTCATACTGCAGGCCCCCATGTGCTGTGCTTGCAATTTTTATGGGTCGGGTTGTACTCTGAGGATGGGACGAGTTTTACTATTAGGGACGAGTTTTACAGTCTCAGAGGGCCAAGTCAAGGGGCTTTACAGGGAAACTACCAGGATTCTTTCTTGTCATTCTGTTTCTTGTATTTTGTTCAATCCCAGTCATTCCCGTAAAACTGAAAAGTAATAAGTTCTTTGTCTATGAAACAAGGTCAAACATTTAACTTCTTATAATTGCATAAATCAGCAATCAAACAGGTTAGGTCCTTTTCAACTAAGTCTTAACATCATGATACATCATTCACATAATGTACTACAAGCATACATGTAACAGAATATTACAGATATACTGAAATATGATACTGTACCTCGGTCACCTGTAATCTTGGCCTTGAGTCCGTGGTTGTGAGTCTGTGACGAGGTGGCCGTTCGCGAGACAAATTAAAACAAATCCGGATTTGTAAACAAATTGCAAACGATTGAAGTGAACCTTTTGCACGGTGTCACTAAACTACCAATGAAGCTACAGTTCTTAACACTAAAATATACTGAGTATGCATAAAATGGCATGCATATAATGAATATGACATTTACAGATATGTATGATAAAAATGGTTTAAGACACGGGACAGTACAAGCTTGGCACATTCCTGTAAAGATACAGTTAGGTAAATTAGGTAAACACACACACACACACACACAGACAATCTCTCTCTCGTACCTGTCACTGAAAAGTCCTGTGCCATCATCATCATGTTCACCTCCTCCACCTCTACTATGGTGTGGTCCCCCCTCCTCACTTTCACATCCAGGTTCTTCGTCATCTCAGATGCGTCGAAGGTTTGAAATCTACCTTCCTTCTGCAAATTACTAATGTCTCGAAAAACGCCACTCTCAGCCGTCTGCAGGTAGTAAATGACTGTCTTAAAGGCTGTATTTATGGGGCCCACCTTTACTAGGCTAGAACTGGACATATTTTAACGTAAAGTGCTCGCTCGTGTATTTATGTCGCCGAATGCACCAATATTAACCGTCTGGAAGTAATGGTATGAATGTCTTAAAATGTGATTTATATAGCCTTTCTACAATTACCCCAGAACCAGATATACTGTGACATAAATTCTTCGACAGTGTATGTATATATTAAAACTGGAAGAATAACCCATATAATCTGTTTGCGTTGGTGCCATATGGCTTCTCACAGTCCCCTGCAATAAGTCTGGTATTGAGAAACGGCTTGCCCAGAACATGACTTACTGATACGGAATATAGTAATTTCTTATGTTTATCGTGACCTACATGATCAGACAATTTACCTTAGAATATGTACGAGTTTGGCCTTAGTCACAGTAGGTCCGTTGACTGAGAGAGACAAGTGATACATCGATGTCCAATGACTTTATGTGATACTATACACACCATTATGAGGTAAATACCAACCTGAATAATGTCAGCCTGACTAGATCCCTTATGCACTAAAAATGTAATAGGGTTATCCACCACGTCCCTGAGAGACTGTATGGGCATAGGGATGTATCTGACAGCCAGGAGGGACACCAGGTTGCCTGTATAGCTACGTATCAGCACCACAGTTGTCAGCATCCACACACCCAACACCACAAGCTCCCATACCCACCATGTCCTGACAGGGCTGACATCTGAAATAAGCATATGAATTTATTCCAAATTAAAGTATTACTGAGTTATTACTGCATGCTGATAGTTTTCATATGTGGTATGTTGTTTCCTTATCTGTTTTTGTAATCATACTTAATACGATTATTTTTTATCCATATATGCATCAAAATATTCTTTTGCTCTCATGTACCCTTCCTACATTGCCTTCAGCAACAACTTTCCTCAGAGTGCAGGTTTGTCATGAATGGTAAATGAAGAACCTAATGAAATATGGTAATATATGTATGTATATTAATTGTCATGTACTTCAACTGTTAACAGTCAGCATGAGACAAACCAACTTGATGGGGTGGGGGGAGTGGCAGGAAAAGCCTGAGATCGACTCCTAGGCCGGCTAGGCTGCTATATTAATTTTGAGCAGCCGTGGCTCAGTGGGTTAGAGCGCTCCGTTCTGACCGAAGGGTCGGAGGATCGAATCCACCCAAGGGTCATTGGTAGACATCAGGAAGGGCATCCGGTCATAAAATGCTACACGCTCCAAACCAAAGTCCTCTACCAAGGGGCAACGCCATAGCCCTTATCCAAAAAAGGGGTACCTGGCGTAAAACTCACTCTCTCCAATGATATCCTAGCTTAGGAAGCACAAGTGGAAATTTTTTTCTTATGGGTGTTTAATTACAAATTTTGTCAAGTTTTGTCCTGCTATGCTGCTAAGTAGTAATCATAAATCAAGGCTGGCTTGCAACGCATTATAGTACTTTGCAGCTGAACGAGCAGTTGCTTTGTAATCCATACAGTGTGAATACGGTTACCAATATTACCTACAAAGCCATCTCGAGAGTGTTTTCATGAGGGATTTCTCTCATTCTTGCTAATATAATTTGGTGGGAGAATTTATTTTTTTATAATAATAATTACTTTTGCATGCATATGTGTGTAAATTACTATAGGTACTCATGATAACTATTCTTATCCCTGTCACCATGTGATATCAAAACAAAATGCTGGAATGATATTTTATAATTAAAACATGGAAGTGCTACGTCTAGATGCAATAGTGCAAGTAATGTTAACCCCTTTGCGCACGATGACACAATGTAAGTCATAATCCTTGCAGTCTGAAGAGTAACCGATGACGCAACATGACGCAACTTCCTTATAAATGGTTGTAGAAACTTTTCCTGTGGATGGATTTGCATCAAATTTGGTTGAGTCAAAGCTGAGGGTGGACAGGTCTAGGGGAAATATATGGCAACACCCAGGAGCTTATTGGAAGGGTAAGCAACCTATATTTAGCTCAGTATTCTCCCGTCAGTCAGGCTGGAAGGGTGTGTGAAGGCACGGCTGGGCATTTAAACTCACATTTTCCACTACCGCACCTTCCATACCTTACGTGTGTATAATGGTATTGTGTTGCATATAGTGCAGTGTGCTTATGAAGAACATTTATAAGTGTTTCTTATATATTTTCAGAGAAAGCCAGATTTGAAAATTCATAACTTGATTTTACCGTTCCCCTGCAGTTTTATATGCTACCGGAAAAATGTCTCGCAAGGGGTTATCTCAAAATGAGTACATGAAATACTTGTTCAGTGGCAGTGAAAGTGAGGAAAGTGATAGTGAAACATACAAAGAATGAGCTGAGGAGGAGAAAGTGAGGAGCAGGAGAGTGAGGGTGAAATCTGACCCGAGCGGTGATAAACGGAAAGCTGTGGTCAAGGCCGCGGTGATTAGCACAACAGAGAGTAGTAGTAGCACCATCCCTACCACCACTCTTTTCACCGCTGCCACCACTGGTGTTACTATTACTACTCCTGTTACTGCCATTACTCCTATGACAACTGACACCACTGCCATCACTCCTATGACAACTACCATCACTCCACACACACACACACACACACACACACACACACTGGCTGTGATCGTACCTGTCCTTCTCTCTGCAACTCCGTCTCCCCTCAAAAAACACTACAACACTGCTAGAGCACGTGAGTAACCAGCTATTTGTCTAGTTTTTATACTACTGTATTGTAAGGTATAAAATGTGTGTTTATTATATATTTCTCATACGGAAAATGTGGCGCATATTATTGCAATTCCCTCAGTCATTATACTCGTAAAGTATAGGTTGCATCAAAAATCTGAAGAAAGCTGGATCAAGCTGATGATTTGGTATGTATTCTTTTGTAAAGCAAAGTAACTTATGCGTGAAAATAATTGGGGAAAAGTAACGAAAGACGAACATAGCCTACGGGTCTGAGCTTAGGTGCTGTCACTGCACACAACCCATCGTAACTTTTCAAAATTCATTATAATACTATGAATTATATCATGGGCTTCATTAACCTTTGGGCTACAAAACTGGAGAGAATTTACATATATGTTTGTTACAGTGTCACTAACAACATATGAAATATTACACAAATCAGATGTTTTTTAGGCGACTTTCGTAGTTTTTTCGATTTACTCGAAAACTATTGGATGTATCAACTTGAAACTTTCACAGATGAAAGATCGTGAAATTCTGCATATAGGCATATCCTTGCAACTGCACGTAATGGGAAAAAATTTTCACTGTGATGTTGGGAAATTATGAGAAGCTAGTTTTCACGTAAATAAGGTTTATTCAGGCATCATTTCTGTACATTTATTCATCTGTTTTGTTTTTTTTCTTATGTTATAGTATACTCATGAAAGAAGATGAAGGGAAGCGATTTAGAACACTATAAGCACTTTCCAAGGGTAAACTGGGCCATAGAAATTTTTCCCTTGCCGCGCAAGTAGAGCCAGCCTGAATGAGGTTTTGGTTCCGTGCATGGAAACGAAACTTATTGGAAACTTATGGTGTGTGAGAGGGTTAAGACTTTGTAACAAGGGACCAAGCAAATGCAATTAGATGCCATGATCAATAGTCCAATATAACTGTACGACCACACATGGTGGTAGGATGGCAATACTACCCGTAACCCCTTAAGACTGCAATTGTTTCAGGCAGGGTACCTCCCACAACCGCAATTCGGAGGTGTTTTGGCGACTTCCACCAAGGGTAAATTGACTGTATTCTGGCTAAAGAGGAAGAATTTACACACCTGACAACGCAATCCGTACCCCCGTAGGCCTAATGGTTACCGCACAATCGCACATCAATATTCAAAAAAAGTTTGATAGTTACCCCTCGAAATCAATCGAAAACATGAAAACTTTGATAACTACCTATTTTTCTTATTGAAACAGGTCATTTCAAAGTGTTTTGTCACACCAACCATGAAAACAGGTGCATGTACTGTAGGTGTGGGGAGATTACTAGACTGTGGGGAGAGGCTGTGAAGAGTAGGCCTATAGGTACGGGGGTTGGAAATAACCAGCTTTTCGCATGAAAAGAGAGCGCTTCATTGTGTTTTTTAACATCTACCATGAAAAAAGGTGTGTATGTAGGTGTGGGAAGATAACTAGTGTGGGGAGTAGGCCTGCAAGGCCTTGGTGGTACTTGGGGAGAAAAATTTTGGCAACAACCAAATTCTCTTGTGGAAACCCTCCATTTCAATAGAATTTGTCATACCAGCCATAAAAACATGCGTGTATGTAGGTGTGGGGAGATAAAACAGGTGTGGGGAGTAGCCCTACAAGGCCTCATAGTCATTCCAAAACTAACACAGACGCATATAAATGTTTATAACCATGAAGGACATCAAAATAAAGTTGAAAAATGCAATAAATGCATGCATAAGAAAGGGGAAGAAATGCAATAATTTGTTTTCGATTTCTCTTTTTACTGTCCCAACTTCTAGTTACACATTTATCACACCATTACAAATATCATATTATCATTACACTTCATCACACTTGTCATTACAGTTTCGGCAACAACCAAGTTCTCTTGTGGAAGCTCTCCATTTCATTGGAATTTATCACACCAGCCATGAAAACAGGTGTGTTTTTATGTATGGGGAGATGAAACAGATGCGAGGAGTAGCCCTACAAGGCCTCATAATCTTTCGAAAACTAACACAGACGGACACTGCTCAGAGGTGCTAATCTGGGCAGGTAGGGAGGATGAAAAAATAAATAAATAAATAAGATGCGTCATATGTAGTACAACATACAGCATTCTCCAACGACGTACGAACAGAACTGATAGGTACAAAGTGAGAAATAAACAGAGTGAGGTGTACAATTTGGGAAGAAGTAGAAATAATATAAAACAGGTATGTACAGTCGTCAGCACAAATTCGCTGCAAGCCTGCTCGTGTGATGTGGTTGTTTTGTCTGGCAACAGTGAATGGGAACAAGTTGCCACACAGGCTTTTATACGCTTTAAAGACGTGTTTGTAAGAATTAGTGCTATAAATCGCCCAGAATGCAATAGTCTTTATATCTGACTAGCATAAAAGTGAGCAAAAGACGACAGAAAAATGTTGTAGAGTGATAAAACTTCTGCTCTCTCCCTCGTACCCACCCCATGTCCCTCCCCACCCTACCTCTCAACCTCCCCCCCCCGTACTCCTTCATTTCCACTCGCCTCTCTCCGCACCCTGTCTACCTTAACCACGGCGCAGATCTACGTAATGAACTGCACTCTTCTCCATTTCTTGTCTATTCCTGTAACCTTTTAGCTCCTTACATTCGAGAGTATCTTGCCATGCCTCAGTCTTTTTCACCCACTCTTTACTCCAAACGTGATGCAATAGCTCGAAACATGATGGGTTCTGATCCTGCTGCATGAATCAGTGAACAGTATGAGCAGGATGGGAACATTTTCCTTGAAACGAGAGAGAGAGAGAGAGAGAGAGAGAGAGAGAGAGAGAGAGGAAGTAGGAGGAATGGGCACAAATGTTTGTTTAATTTCGCCTACTGAAATAATAGCCACCAACTGCCAGGCTCACTAAACACACACACACACACACACACACACACACACACACACACAGTAAGGAATACATCACAAGAACGAGACCTCAAACGTTTCTGTATCTAGCGGCTGTTGGTAGTGACAAGGGGTGGAGAAAAGAATGACAACTGGAATAAAAAGAGTGGGAATCAGACGGGAAGGGTGAGAATGGGATTAGAACTGGAAGGAATATTGGTAATTAGTCTTGGATACATTTTATTAAAGCATTTCAAGCAATTGAGAAAAGGACAATATTGGTTTAGTAAACAGTCAAGAGAGAATTGTGATGCACCAGTCGGGTTAGTGCCGTGGATAAATGAATGAAGGTAGAGAGAGTAGGGAGAGGAGAAAGTGGAGAGGCATGAACGTGAGTGGGGAGTAGGAGGGGGAAGGAGGGGTGGGGGGACATCAGGAGGAGAAAGGAGGAGAGAGGGGAAGGGAGTTTAGACACGGTTAAGAGGAATGTCGGAGTATTACGCTCGTACGTCGTTTCATAACATTCTGTCAGCTCTTGCACTTTTTTTTATACTAATTAAATACGGTATACATAATATTGTACTCTAGCCAGCCTCTAGTGCCATTTTTAAAAACACATCGTTAAAGTGTATAAAAGGCTACGTGGCAACTAGTCCCCTTACACTGTTGCCAGACAAAAGGACTCACATCGCACGAGTAGACTTGCAGCGAATTTATGCTGACGACTGTACATCAGGCCTGACACTTGGGGGCCTGTTCGGGGTTGGAAGGGTAGTGTGGGACAAGGAAGGAGAGATGGGGTGGGGTTTGGGGGGGGGGGAGACGAGGTTAGCAGGGAGGAAGGAGGGGCAAGAGAGGGTGGGAAGGGATACGGGTTGTTGTGGGAGGAGAGATGCAGTTGCGTGAAGGGGTGGGAGAGTGATGGGGGACAAGGAGGGCGTGAGGGAGTGGAGTAGAGGGTGGCATGGAGGCGGCCGAGAGGGGGGTGCCCCCCCACCGCCAGGGTTGGTCCAGTCCCCCCTCACGCCACATCAGGGGCGAGTTCTCATTGGCCTGAAGCCATGTATGTCATAATCGGGGTGGAGCAAGCTCTCCGCAGTTTTGTACAGGCCGCATTCAATTGATGCGATTAGGCATTTTGGCATAAAACTCAAATCGCATCAAGTGATGCGATTAGAACTTAAGGGGTTAAAGTGATGACTTCCACCATAACATATAGGACAAGCTGGAGGTCTTACCTTGTTGTAACAGCACTCGAACAAAGCTGGATGCCTTCACCACTGGCCCTGTACGATGACAAGCCTGGGTTTGTAGACAGGAGGGAATTATTGTCATTACTGCAAGGACCCCCAACAAAGCCGTCAGAAGTAGTGCCCAAACCCGAGGACCCAGGGGTAGTAGGAAGCTCCAGGGGTTCACCTCAGGCGTGCCACGACCCACAATCATCCTGTGGTACAAGATGTTGACGGGGAAGGTGAAGTCCACTACCTTGGCTCTTGCGGCAGTCATGTCAAAGAAGCCAAGGCTAAAGTCCACTTCCTGAAATGAAGAGATAGTTAGTATCTGAAGTGCAATGCTCTCAGGTACCTCAAAATCACACATACTTTCCAAACTGCCTTTCTTTATATTATTGTATGATGATTGTTTGTTTTATGCTGGTCGTGTTATCTACCTGTCCTTCTTTCAGACTGTGTGTCTCTATTACCATTTTAGTTTGAAACCATGAAGCTGTCCTTCAATGAATTGATTTAATGGCAAAATATACAGAAAATAAAGTGTTTTGATTCACATCTGATATATATTGATGCAAGGATTCTATGGACCTACTTCCCGCATTGTCATTCCGATCATGCCAGTCCATGATCCATCAGGCTGTTCCACTCCCCACGCTCTGTCAGCAGGGGTCACATAATCGTATCTGCAATGTTAATGACAGGAAACGAATCTTTTTTTTTTTTTTATGTGTCTGACTCTGGGCCTAGGCTTCACGGCCTGCTTTCAAGACCCAGTAGTCCTACGTACTGCACACCTCTACATGTCACCACTTCGGCGCTAACACCCACCGTTCATATTGAATACATGCTAGGGCTATCTCATACAGGACTGGTGGGTTGGCATTAGCAGGGGTATTTTTACGACATGTCGGCGGGTCTTTTGGTAGATCAGTTAAGTCTGATTATTATGAAATTTAAATCCTTAAATTGTTCCCTGCCCCAGCCGGATTTCAACCTGGGTCCGTTAGGACTCCAGGTCACCTCTCTACCGATTGAGCCACCGCCTCCCCACTTTCATATATATATATATATATATATGTAATATTGATATACTGTAGATAGATAACAATAATGACAGTATAGACGCACGTGCGTGTGTGCATGAATGCCTGCGTGTGCGTTTGAGTGCCCGCACGCCAGTGCGTGTGTGTGTGTGTGTGTGTGTGTGTGTGTGTGTGTGTATGTGTGTATTTACCTGATTGTATTTACCTAATTGTGATATACAGGAAATGAGCTACGGTCGTGGGGTCCCGTCCCTGTTTCTCAATAAGTTAAATTTAGTTTTAAACTCGTTTAAGTTTTTAGACTGGACGATCTCTTTGTCCAGGCTATTCCACAGGTCTATACATCTGTAAGGAAAACTATATTTCTTGATATCCTTCAAGAAGCTTGGTTTCTTCAGATTCATTCCGTGTCCTCTTGATACTTTCTTATCCCATAAAAACAGATCTTCTTTGTCAATTTTATCTATTCCCACCATGGTCCTGAACATCGCAATCATGTCTCCTCTCTTTCTCCATTCTTCTAAGGAAGGCAAATCCAGCTTTTCCAATCTTTCTCTGTATGACAGATCTGCCAGACTGGAGACCATTTTGGCTGCTGTTCTTTGTATTCTCTCGATCTTGTTTATATCTTTCTTTTTATATGGGGACCACACTACTGCTGCATATTCAAGCCTGGGACGAATCATGGCCACTATCAATTTTTTCATCATCTCCTCATCCGTATAATAAAAAGCTACTCTTATACTAGTCAGGAGTTTAAACGTCTCTTTAACTGCCTTGTTAATGTGTTTTTCAGGTGACAAACTGTCCTGGACCAGTACTCCAAAATCTTTCTCTTCTCTTGCTTTTGTGATTGGTTCATTACCCATCAAATAATACCCATTTCCAATATTTTATATTTCCTTGCATTAACTTTCATTTCCCATATCCGGCTCCAATCGTGTATCCTATCCAGATCCTCCTGCAGCATTTTACAATCCTCCTCAACCTCTACCTTCTTCAAGATCTTTGCATCATCAGCAAACAGACTTGCATAACTGTTCACTCCATCTAACGTATCATTTACATAAATCAGGAACATTACTGGCGCCAACACCGAGCCCTGTGGGACTCCACTTCTTACTTCCATCCATCCAGACATCCTATCCTTTATTACTGTCCTCATTTGTCTGTCTCTCTAAAAGTCTCTCATCTATTCCAGGAGGCACCCCTTCAGTCCTCCTATATGCTCTAGTTTCCACATTAGTCTCTTATGAGGTACCTTGTCGAAGGCCTTCTCCAAATCTAAATACACACAATCCACCTCCTGCAGCACGTCAATCGCTCTTGAGTAAAAACTCATTATGTTGGAAGCACATGACCTTCCACTTCTAAATCCAAACTGACTATCAGCCAAAATATTCATCTCTTCCAGATATTTTATCCATCTATCTTTCAGAATTCTCTCGCACAATTTTGTGACCATGCTGGTTAGGGACACTGATCTATAATTCAGGGGTTCTTCCTTGTTTCCTCCCTTAAAAATTAGTACCACATTTGCCCTCTTCCATTCTTGAGGCACTTTCCCCTCTTCCATTGAACACACAATTAAACTGTGAATCTCATCCGCCACTTGTTATCTGCATTCCTTCAGTACCCAATTACAGATTCCATCTGGTCCTGGGGCTTTTCTTATATCTTGAGCTTCCAGTAATTTATACACTTCCTGTACTTCCACTTTTATATCTTTTATCACTACATTTCTAGTCACTCCCTCCCCTTCCACAAACTCACTTTCATTAGTGAAAACTGACTGGAAACGTTTGTTCATTATTTCTGCTTGCATTGCTGCATCTTTATAGACCTCTCCTTCTACTTTCAGTTTGGTGATTCCTTCCTTTTGTTTCAGTTTGTCATTGACAAATCTATAAAACAGTTTGGGTTCATCCTTACATTTGTCTGTTATACCTTTTTCAAAATTCCTTTCTTCGTGTCTACATACTCTTGTGTAATCATTTCTAGTTCTTTTATATTTTTCCTTTGTTCTGTTTTTACCTCTCTTTCTCCAATTGTTCCATGCCGTGTCTCTCTCTTTTTGCTATTATACACTTATTAAACCACTCCTTTTTTCTGTTTTCTTTCCCCCTTACTCTTGGCACAAATTTTTCCACTCCCGAATTATAGAAGCCTAGAAAAATATCCCACTTCTTCTGTATCTCTCTTGTTTCTCTGAATTTTCTCCAATCTCCATTTTCGAAAAATTTTCTCCATCCTGTAAAGTTTGCTTTCCCAAAGTTGTATCTTCCCTGCCTATAAAGCTCGTCTCTTGGCTCCACATTCTCTGTTATCACCTGGAACTCAATGACCACATGATCACTTTTTCCAATAGGACACAGATATTCCAAGGATTCTATTAAATCTGGTTCTTTGCTAAAGAGTAAGTCTAGTCTTGCTGGTGTGTCCTCCCCTCAGAACAGTGTCTCTTCTTTGATTCATTGCGTCATCACATTGTTCATTGTTATATTTAATAATGTAGTGCCCCACAAATCTTCACTGCCTCCTGAGTCCCATTCCTCCCAGTTCATCTCTTTACAATTTAAGTCACCCATTAAAATTATATTGTTACTTTTCTCAGTTTTTTTCTGTAAATAGTTAGCCTTGTCTGACAACATTTCCTGGTATTCATCATCATGTGTGTGTTCTTACCTAATTGTATCTTTACAGGAATGAGTCAAGCTCGTACTGTCCCATGTCTTAAACCATATTTATCGTACATATCCTTAAATTTGTGAATTGTTTTGGCACACACTATTTCATTCGGTAGTGCATTCCACTGATCAATTGCTCTGTTTGGGAAACTGAATTTCCTTACGTCTTTATCACCTCTCTTCTTATGCAGTTTTTTGCAGTGTCCTCTTGCTGATGCTTCTCCATATGTTAAGTAATCATTTATGTCTATTTTCTCCTTCCCTGATATGCACTTATATAGCATTATCATGTCACCTCTTTTCCTTCGCTCCTGTAGTGTTGGTAGATTCAGTTTATTTAGTCTTTCTTCGTAGCTTAGGTCCCTTAAGCTTGGTATCCATCTTGTAGCGGCCCTTTGAACTTTTTCAATCTTGTTTATGTGCTTTTTGAGATGAGGACTCCAGACTACTGATGCATATTCCAGGATTGGTCTAATGAATGATGTTATTATCCTTCTTAGCATGTCTTCATTTATGTATGTGAATGCTATTCTCATATTTGCAAGCAGTGTATACATGTTCCGTACCTTCTCGCTGATGTGGTCAGCCGGAGATAGTCTGTTATTGATGATCACACCTAGGTCTTTCTCTCTTACTGATGTGTATAGGGTTTTATTTCCTAACTTATAATCCCAATCAGGTCTTTTTCCACTTTTACCAAACTTGATTACATGACACTTGTCCACATTGAATTCCATTTGCCATGTACTACTCCATTCATGAAGTTTATTTAATTCTTCTTGTAGCTCTTTACAAGAGTCTGTGTTAGTAATTCTCCTTTGTATTTTTGCATCATCTGCAAACATATTCAGATAGTTCTAATTTCCAGTGTTACTGTTTATATCATTTATATACACTAAAAACATGATTGGTGCCAGCACTGAACCCTGTGGTACTCCACTAGTTACTTCTTTCCATGATGAGTAGTTTCCTCTTAGTACTGTTCTCATTTCTCTTTTTAAGAGAAAGTCTTGCATCCAACAAAACAGTTTGCCTCGAATTCCTCCTTGATGGTACAGTTTCCATAAAAGTCTTTGGTGTGGTACTGTGTCAAAAACTTTCTTGAAATGTAAATAGATACTGTCCACCCATCCTTCCTTTTCCTGTATTGTGTTTGTTACTCTGTCATAGTAGCTCAACAGATTAGTAACACATGATTTTCCTTTTCTGAAACCAAACTGTCTTTCTCTTATCATACTGTGTTCGTCTAGATGATTTACCAAAGCTTTTCTTATAAGCTTTTCTAATACCTTTGCTTACAACACTGGTCAGTGATACTTGTTGGTAGTTGAGTGGATTTTGTCTATTCCCTTTCTTGAATAAGGGGACAATATTTGCTTTTTTCCAAATATCAGGTAGTTTACCTTGACTCAAGGATTTCTTGAAAATTAAAAATAATGGTTTACTAACTCCTTTGCACATTCTCGTAGTACCCAACATGAAATTTCATCAGGACCACTTGCTTTTCCTCTGTCTAATCTACTTAACTCCTCCTGTATTACTTTTTCTGCTATTTGTATATCTGGTAGTATGTGTGGACATGCATGTGCCACATAGGCTAGTCCCTCTCAAATTTTTTTTCTTCCGTAAAAACTAATTGGAAATTCTTATTTAGTGCTTCACAAATATCCTTCTCTTGTGTATAAGTGATTCCCTCGTCCGTAATTGATTGTATTATATATTTAACTTTGGTTTTGCTTCTGATATAGCTGTAAAACAGCTTTGGTTGATCACTACTTTTATTTATTATATCCTCCTCAAATTGTTTTTGGGCTTCCCTCCTTATTCTTGTATAATCGTTTCTTACCTGTTTGTAATTATTATACGCCCTTTCACTATTATGTCTTCTGTATCTATTCCACAACAAATCTCTTCTTTCTTTTGATTTTTTACATTCTGTATTGAACCATTTCTGTATTTTCTTATCTGCTTCTTTGTGCTGTGGGATGTACTTCTGGACTCCTATTTCATAAAATTCACAGAATTTTTTATATACAGCATTTAAATCTTGTCCTCTAAGCTCATTTTCCCAATCAACTTCTAAGAAATACTTCTTTAGGTCTTGATAATTTCCCTTTTTATACTTTAGGCTCTTTCTGTAACTGTCATTGCTGTTTACTATGTCATATGCTATCCTGTATTTATAATTTAGTACTGCATGATCGCTTTTGCCGAGTGGAGGGTGATATATTAAACTGTCAATATCATTTTCTTGCCTAGTAATTATTAGATCTAGCACTGAAGGTACATCAAGTCCTCTTTTTCTGGTGGTTTCCCTCACATGTTGTGTTAGGAAGAACTCTTGTACGAGATCCAGGAGCTTTTGGTCCCAACAGCTTTCTTGTCTAATTATATCTAGAGTATTCCAATTTATATTTGTATTGAAATCCCCAGTTAGTATAATTCTTTCTGATTTCTCTTCCATTTTATATAGTAATGATCTTAAACTCTGAATTATGCTCTCTGCCAGATCCTCATATTCATCTCTTTCCCATGTGTTTGATCTGGGTGGCATGTACAAATTGGCTACAATTTCTTTACCTTCAGATGTGTCGATCTCTACTGCAATCAGTTCTACTTGTGATGGTATATCTAGTTTTATTTCATTGGCTTTTAGATTTTTCTTAGTTAATATTATAATTCCTCCTCCTTTTTTTAAATTTCTGTCTCTTCTCCATATATTGTATTCCTCTAAGTTTAGTATGTCATTGGAAATCCTTGGTGTTAATTTTGTTTCAGTTAGGCATATTATTTGTGGTTCATTTTCTCTGACATAATCATTCATCTCTAGTAATTTAGATACCATTCCATCCACATTTGAGTACATCAACTTTATCATCTTGTTTATATACTTGTCATGACATGGTTCTACTACCTTCCTCCTTTTTTATTCCATCCTGTTTGTGTACCACTTTCGTACCTGCAATCCTATTACTTTGTAAAAAAAATTTCTTCTTCTCCTCTTCTGATCTTCCCTCATTTTTTGTTTTTGGTTCCTCTCTTTTCTTTTTCAGTAATTCCAGTTCCTCTTGTGTTAGGCATCTTTTTATCCATACATTTTTGAACTCCTCTTTTTCCTTAAGATTCTTTGCATTTTTTAGTATCTCTTCCGCAGTGTTTACACTCTGGAAAGTCACCTTTAGGGGTCTTGTCTTGCTTTTCTCGTATTTCCCTAACTTTTTGTGTTCCTCTATGTCTTTACTACAGATTTCCTCTGATACTTCCTTCAGTAAGCTCATTACATTTGCCGTCTCTTTCTTGTCTCTTGTGATCTTGTTTTTTACTTCTTCCTCTTGTATACCAGTGATTACTATGGATTTGTTTATATCTACTGAATCTCTGACTAACTTTGGATTGTTTTGGATTATTCTTTTCACTTCCTTTTTAATGCTTTTTTCCTCCACCCTTGTTTCTAAGTCTTTCTTTACTTTCACCATTTCAGCATATGTGGTTTCCACATCATTTTTGTAGCTTTGCACAGCTTCATTCACCTGTGTTATCTTATCCTCAATATCACTGCTCTGGTCAATAAGACTGGCTTACATGCCTAATGGTCTCTGTGTCATTTTTTAACTCTTCCATAACACTCTCGTGATTGACTACTGTACTTGCCATTTCACTCATTTTCTTCCAAAGTGTACTCAATTCCACTGTTAGTTCACCGATGGTTGTGTCTTTCTTGTTGGCCTCCCTTCCTAGTTTTTCTATTTCTTCCTTTTGCAAGTGCATCTGCTTCTTTATTTCATCAATTTCATTTTTGAAAGCCATTTCTAGTTTGTGTACACGTTCAACCAGTGAGTCCACCTCAACCAGTTCTTGGTAGAAATCATCATTTTGCTTTTTACTTTTATCCCTTTTCTTTTCCAAATTTGTTTTACTAAAGTATGTATCCATTTTGCAATACTAAAAGTGCAAAGTATATACTTACAATCCCCGTGTTGTTGTAGTCTAAACAAACCTCAGATGACTCAGCATATTCTTTTGTCTTGTTTTTCTTTCCTGTTTGAACAAGTCTTGTTTAAACTGATTATTTTTTTCCTTTTAATAATGAAAAATCATTTAGTCTAACCTAGTACAGAACTTGACTCATGCAAAGATACTAATTTAGGTAATGCCACTGGCTGTGTTGGTTCGGTGTGGAGCGCCGATGTCGCACGTCCTACCCGGTTGAATACCTCTACATGTGTGTGTGTGTGTGTGTGTGTGTGTGTTTGTGTGCCTGCACGCTAATTTTAGACAGTAAGGACACTGACTGGCAGTTCATGTTTGTGTGGTTGGTGGGAGCACCCATCATCAACCCACTTAGTGTAGCGGTACTCTGTTTTTAGGGTAGCTTTTATATCGAATGGCTAACAAAAGCATTTAGAATGCTGGGTGGTAACCTTATAATCAACAGATACATGTTCCCTACCTGACAGCATGTGGGTTGGTGGAAGGTTAGTGCCCCTTCGCGGAAATCAGTTCTAAAAATACAAAAAAGAACCCTCGGACCAAGACTGACCAAAAGATGACGACTAAGGACTGATCAAAGGAAATGATGCAGGTGGCAACATGGAATGTAAAGGGTACAAAAGATGAGAGATTGTTCAGGCACTTAAGGGTGCGAAAGTTGATGCATGTTGATTAACTGACACTAAATGGGGAGGAGAGTGTGAGCGAATGGGAGTATGGATGGGGATATGTGCAGGAGTAGGTGAGAATTAGAGGACAAAAGAATGAGTGTGTATTGTGAGTAACAGATGGAAGGAGACTATATGAGAGTATGGATCAGTTGGCTCAAGTATTGTGTGGATAAGATTGAAAGGTGGACTACAAATGTGTGCAATTGTGTGCATGTATGCACAAACGCAAGATCGTGCAAGCAAAGTAAGAGAAGAGTTTTGGGCAAATGTGGAAGTGTGCATGGAAAAGTTTGAAAGGAATGAGAGACTGTTTTTGATTGGTGATATTAATGGAAAAGTAGGGAATGTGAAGGTGGATGGAGTAGTTGGTGAGTGGAGTGTGCCTGCTGAGATAGATGAGAATGGCAGTGCTTAAGTGGACATTTGTGCCGGGAGAGGGTTGGCAATAGCCAATACCCTCTTACGGCACAAAATGATCCACAATTATACATAGCGAGTGATGAGAAGGGTGGGTGGTGAAGTGAATGAAAGGAAGGCAATAATCGATTATGTTGTGTAGATGAAAGGATGCGAGGATGTGTACTGGATGCCAGAGCATATAGAGGTTGGGGAGTGGACTTTCTGACCACCACTTGATGGTGGTCAGAATCAAGGTCCTAGTAATGTGGAGAAATAGAAGAAGGGAAGGACTGGAGGGAGTAGATGAAAGGAGATAGGAAAGGTTACAAGGGGATGAGAAAAAGGCAGAATATAAGAGAGAAGTGGAGGAACGATTGGGTAAATATGAATTGGAGCAGATGGAGGACGTGGAAGGTGTGTGCAAGATATTCACAGAAGAAATATGTGCAGCATGTTAGGTGCTGTGTGGGGTGAAGAGAAGAGGAAGGGGGGTGCAAGGAACAGCATGGTGTAATGAAGAGATGAGACAGGCTGTGGCACAAAAGAAGAAAGCATATAATGAATGGATGAGAAATAGGGGCATGGAAGAAGTTGAGGGACAGAAGAGAGAGTTATATGTAGCAAGGAAGAGAGAGGTGAAAAAATTAGTGAGAGAGAGTAAGGAGAGAGTGGATGAGGACTTTGGAAGGAATTTGAGTGTAAAGTGGAGGGACTGCAAGAAAATGTTCTGGAAAGAGGTAAAGAGAGTTAGACAGGGTGGCAATGAAGTTGGTAGGGGAGTGGAAGATAAATATGGCAGTTTACTAGTGGAGAAGGGAGAAGAAGTGAGCAGATGGAGAGAACACTTTAATAATTGTTGAACATGAAGAATGAAAGTAATGTGAGTATAAGTGGCTCGGGAATGGTTGGGAGAAAGAGGTAGGTAAGAAGAGAGGAAGGAATCAGTAGGATGTAAGTTGTGGAAGCACTGAAAAAAGTCAAAATGGGGAAAGCCCTAGGAATTGATGGAGTGTGTGGTGAAATGCTGAAGCATGGGGGAGAGAGAGCAGTAGAATGGATGTGGAAGATGTGTAGATTGGCCTGGGAGGAAGGTAGAGTCCCGGAGGATTGGAAGTCAGGTATAATTATTCCTTTTTACAAAGGGAAAGGGAAAAAGAAGTGTGTGGTAATCAGAGGGGCTTTTGTCTTCTTAGTGTAATAGGAAAAGCATATGGTAGCATACTTATTGACAGAGTTAGGGAAATAACAGAGAAATTAGCTGGAGAAGAACTGGGAGGCTTTAGGAAGGGAGGAGGTTGTGTAGTCAGATATTCATTCTTAGAACTTTAGTGGAATAGTTTCTGGAGAAGGGAAAGATGTTGTATGCAGGCTTCATAGATTTGGTGAATGCATATAACAGGGGGGATAGACAAGGATTATGGAAAGTATTAATAATATACGGAGTAGAGGGGAAGTTGTTGAATACTGTGAAAAGTATGTATGAGGATGCTAAGGGTGCAGTGCATGTGGATAGTTAAGTGAGTGATTTTGTTCTTTTTGAAGGTTGGGATGAAACAGGGATGTGTCATGTCTCCATGGTTGTTCAATATGTACATCGCTGTGGTTATAAAAGAGATATATACAAGGTAGGGCTGTGGATGTTGGAGTGGCCCTAATGAGAGAGGGCCGTGTTTGGAATGTCCCTGTACTGTTGTTTGCAGATGATACTGTGTTGTTAATTGATGACGAAGGGGAGCTACAAGGCTTGGTGAATGAGTTTGGTAGAGTGTGTAAGAAATGGAATCTGAAGGTGAATGTAGGGAAGAGGAAACTTATGGTCTTCGAGAGAACTGAAGTCAGTGAATGTACAGTGAGGCTGGATGAGGAGGAAATGGAAAATGTCAGTACGTTTTAGTACTTGGGTAGTATTATGAGTAAGGATGGAAGTTTGGAGGGTGAAGTGCTTGAAAAGGTACAACAAGGAAGAAAGGTTGCTGGTTCCTTAAAAGCAGTGATAAGAAACAGGTAAGTCAGCATGGAAGTGAAAAAGTTACTACATGACAGTACTGTGATACCAACTCTAACGTATGGAAATGAAGCTTGGACGTTGTTGGAGGGACACAAGTCAAGAGTGAGAGCAATGGAAATGAGTTATTTGAGAGGAGCCTGTGGAGTCACATGGAGAGACAGACTGACAAATGAGGATATAAAAGAGCGCTGTGGCGTGGATGTGAATGTGATAAGAAGCGTTAGGAGAAACACACTTGGGTGGTTTGGCCATGTGGAGAGGATGGAGAGTGAGTGTCTGACGAGGAGAGTGTATCTGAGTGAGGTGGAGGGGAAGAGAGAGAGGGGGAGGCCAAGGATGAGATGGAGGGATGGAGTGGAGAGGTATATGAGAGAGGGGGGTGTGAGTTGGAAGCAGGGCAGTGAAATGGCGGGGGACAGGGCAACGTGGAGGCGATTTGTTTGTGGTCACCACGTATGGGATTAAGGCCTCTGGCAATAGATAGATTGATAGAGTTCAACAACAGTTTCCTTACACAATAGCCTCATAGGCAATAGATAGGGGCGCTCACCATTCACAAACATGATAAGATCATAGGAGGTGTGAACTCCATGAAGGTCAATCAATATGGTAAACGTGTGTCCAGATACCAGTGCTCGACACATGTACTTGGAACATGTACCAAACATTGTCTTGATTAAGTTCGCATGCATGATCGAAGCACGATTGTCATGGATATGTTCATAACATTGTTTAGAAGCATGTTGGTAGCACTGGCGTGGACGTTTCCTGCACTGGGCACGAATATAGCTGGCTAGAAAGTTAACAGAGTTCCACAGATGATGAGTAGGGATTGCCTCAACACCATGAAGTGGGTCAGGGACCAGGTGTTATGATTAATAGAACTTTATTAGGCACAGCGTGTGATCTGAGATCTGATACACTCAGAAAACAAACACGAGATTAAGAAACTAGAAACATGGAACAACATCAGTCACACAGTGTTGGTGGATAGTGCCGATGTCATGAAGAAGATCGATATTTTGATTGGATAGTTCCGATGAAAGATAGAGTATATAAACATAAAATCATGGCAGGATGCAGACATCATATATAGGGGCTCATGGTTTGCTTCAAAAGTCAGAGCTTCCTGCTGGAGAAAAATAGACCATGCACTATATTAGACGCTGAACTTCTGTTCAAAAAATTCCTGAATACCCACTCTCACTTACTTGTGCAGCACAAGTTCAGTATCGTCATGTATTATATAACTGATTACACTGTGTCTCTGCCCACTCCTATTCTTCATGAAGGGTATACTTAATATCGGTCCAGAAGTTTTGCTTCCTGTCCACAAATCACAATTGAGGCAGGCACAGCAAGCAGCAGAATTTCTCCCACCGATAAAATGGCAGCACTGCTTCAGATATGTGTCTGTGTGGACTGCATGTCAGTTTTGAACATGCTGAAGCTGTTGCCACGAAATTTGTCATGGAACATTGCTACGGACATGTTTGCAGCATGTTCGAAAACAAGATTCTAAAACGTTGATAAATATTTGTTACAATGTTTCGAGCAATTTAGATGGCGCAGGTGTCCAAACAAGAAAATTATGTAAGGAAACTGAAAAAAAAAAAATCAGAAACTGACAGAGGTTCAAATTGGATGAAGGAAGTATGTGAGAAGGAACACTTGCCAAAGCTGTGGCATCACATTTTCAGTTTGATTGTCACTGGAATGCTTATATCACAGGTGTGTCCGCAACTCGTTTATAAATAAAAATTCAAAAGTATGTGTGTATTTATTTTAGTTCAAAGATTTCAATATGTCAATATTTGTGTTTTTTATTTTAGTGCCCATGTTATGTGCTACTTCCATTTTTGTGGTTTCTGTTTAATAGAGTTTGAATACTTTTTCATCTCAACTCTTTGGTGAAAATTACGTTTGGAATGATAATGATGATGATTTTTTTTTAACCTGATTCCCTGTCAAAATTTTAATAAAAGAACACACATGCGAATGTGAAATGAAAGACACATTAACATTATATGTTGAAGCTGAAAGTTTCTGAAACAGTTCGACCTACTGATGTGAGGGTTTTCTTATGTACAACCATCTATAATATTTACGTACAGTATTGCTGTTGTAAAGAGATAATGAATTCATGTCATTACTACACACACACACACACAGGGATCCAATCTAGGCGGACGTGTGACACCGGCGCTCCGTACCAAATCATCACGGCCAGTGGCATTACCTAAATAGTATCTTTGTATGAGTCAACCTCAGTACCAGGTTAGACTAAATGATTGTTCATTATAAAAAGGAAAAAAATAATAAGTTCAACAAGACTTGTAAAAACAGGAAATAGAACCAAGGCAAAAGAATACGCTGAGTCATCTCTGAGGTTTGTTTAGACTACAACAAGACAGAGATTGTAAGTATATGCTTTGCACTTTAAGTATGGCAAAATGGATACATACTTCAGTAAAACAAATTTGGAAAAGAAAAGGGATAAAGGTAAAAAGCAAAATGATGATTTCTACCAAGAACTGGTTGAAGTAGAGACCCACAATAGACTGGTTGAACGTGTAAACAAACTAGAAATGGCTTTCAAAAATGAAATTGATGAAATAAAGAAGCAGATGCACTTGCAAAAGGAAGAAATAGAAAAACTAGGAAGGGAGGCCAATAAGAAAGACACAACCGTCAGTGAACTAACCGTGGAATTGAGTACACTTAGGAAGAAAATGAGTGAAATGGCAAGTACAGTAGTCAATCACGAGAGTGTTATGGAAGAGTTCAAAAATGACACAGAGACAATTAGGCAAGTAAGCAGTCTTATTGACCAGAGCAGTGATATTGAGGAGAAGATAACACAAGTGAATGAAGCTTTGCAAAGCTACAAAAATGATGTGGAAACCACGTATGCTGAAATGGTGAAAGTAAAGAAAGACTTAGAAACAAGGGTGGAGGAAAAAAGCATTAAAAAGGTGAAAAGAATAATTCAAAACAATCCAAAGTTAGTCAGAGATTCAGTAGAGATAAACAAATCAATAGTAATCGCTGGTATAGAAGAGGATGAAGTTAAAAACAAGATCACAAGAGACAAAAAAGAGATGGCAAATGTAATGAGCTTACTGAAAGAAGTATCAGAGAAAATCTGTAGTAAAGACATAAAGGAAAACAAAAGGTTAGGGAAATACGAGAAAAGCAAGACAAGACCTCTAAAGGTTACTTTCCAGAGTGTAAACACTGTGGAAGAGATACTAAAAAATGCAAAGAATCTTAAGGAAAAAGAGGAGTTCAAAAATGTATGGATAAAAAGATGCCTAACACAAGAGGAACTGGAATTACTGAAAGAGAAAAGGGAGGAAGCAAAAACAAAAAATGTGGGAAGATCAGAAGAGGAGAAGAAGATTTTTTTTTTACAAAGTAATAGGATTGCAGGTACGAAAATGGTACACAAACAGGATGGAAGAAAAAGGAGGAAGGTAGTAGAACCATGTCATGACAAATCTATAAACAAGATGATAAAGTTGATGTACTCAAATGTGGATGGAATGGTATCTAAAGTACTAGAGATGAATGATTATGTCAGAGAAAATGAACCACAAATAATATGCCTAACTGAAATAAAATTAATACCAAGGATATCAAATGACATACTAAACTTAGAGGAATACAATATATGGAGAAGAGACAGATATTTAAAAAAAGGAGGAGGAATTATAATAATAACTAAGAAAATTCTAAAAGTCAAGGAAATAAAACTAGATATACCATCACAATAGAACTGCTTGCAGCAGAGATCGACACATCTGAAGGTAAAGAAATTGTAGCCAATTTGTACATGCCACCCAGATCAAACACATGGGAAAGAGACGAATATGAGGACCTGGCAGAGAGTACAATTCAGAGTGTAAGATCATTGCTACATAAAATGGAAGAGAAATCGGAAAGAATTATACTAACTGGGGACTTCAGTACAAATATAAATTGGAATACTCTAGATATAAATAGCCAAGAAAGCTGTTGGGATCAAAAGCTCCTGGATCTCGTACAAGAGTTTTTCTTAACGCAACATGTGAGGGAAACCACCAGAAAAAGAGGACTTGATGTACCTTCAGTGCTAGATCTAATATTTACAAGGCAAGAAAATAATATTGACAGTTTAATATATCACCCTCCACTCGGCAAAAGCGATCATGCAGTACTAAATTATAACTTCAGGATAGCATACGACATAGTAAACAGCAATGATAGTTACAAAAAGAGCCTAAACTATAAAAAGGGAAATTATCAAGACCTAAAGAAGTATTTCTTGGAAGTTGATTGGGAAAATGAGCTTAGAGGACAAGATTTAAATGCTGTATATAAAAAAAATTGTGAATTTTATGAAATAGGAGTCCAGAAGTACATCCCACAGCACAAAGAAGCAGATAAGAAAATACAGAAATGGTTCAATACAGAATGTAAAAAATCAAAAGAAAGAAGAGATTTGTTGTGGAATAGATACAGAAGAGAAAATAGTGAAAGGGCGTATAATAATTACAAACAGGCAAGAAACGATTATACAAGAATAAGGAGGGAAGCCCAACAACAGTTTGAGGAGGATATAATAAATAAAAGTAGTGATCAACCAAAGCTGTTTTACAGCTATATCAGAAGCAAAACTAAAGTAAAAGATATAATACAATCCATTACGGACGAGGGAATCACTTATACACAAGAGAAAGATATTTGTGAAGCACTAAATAAGAATTTCCAATTAGTTTTTACAGAAGAAAAAAATTTTGAGAGGGACTATGTGGAACACGCATGTCCACATATACTACCAGATATACAAATATCAGAAAAAGTAATACAGGAGGAGTTAAGTAGATTAGACAGAGGAAAAGCAAGTGGTCCTGATGAAATTTCATGTTGGGTATTACGAGAATGTGCAAAGGAGTTATGTAAACCATTATTTTTAATTTTCAAGAAATCCTTGAGTCAAGGTAAACTACCTGATATTTGGAAAAAAGCAAATATTGTCCCCTTATTCAAGAAAGGAAATAGACAAAATCCACTCAACTACCGACCAGTATCACTGACCAGTGTTGTAAGCAAGGTATTAGAAAAACTTATAAGAAAAGCTTGGGTAAATCATCTAGAAGAACACAGTATGATAACACAAAGACAGTTTGGTTTCAGAAAAGGAAAATCATGTGTTACTAATCTGTTGAGCTACAATTAGGTAAGAACTCACACACACACACACACACACACAAACGCTCATACCCAGTCAAGCTTTGGCTCACGCCCACACTCACGCACATACTCACACTCAAACTCACGACACTCGCGCTCTCTCACACACACTTGACTGCATGTCAAATCTCCTACGTGAAGTTCATAGCCTCTGAAACAGTTTCGAGCAGCGTGATTCTGGGGTTCAAGATGATGACC
>NC_136993.1:43544199-43575601 GCF_032717465.1 Coenobita brevimanus | reverse complement strand
TGAGGATCGATGGTCGTGGGGAGCAAGAGGTAGCCGACACAATACTACAGTCCAACCCTGTCTTCTGAGCGATGGTAGTGTGACTCGTGTAGTTAAATGTACCAGTAACTTTTTATTGTTGTTATGTTGGCCTCCCTGGTAGCCATGAAGATTTTTTATCAAGATCCTTGTGACGACTCCTTAGAAGTCATCACTTTCATCTGTCTTTCTTATACACGCGACCACTGTTTGGACCCTCTTTTCTCCAAAAGTTAACTATAAGAAAGCAGATTAGGAAGTCCTTTTCAAGGATTGCTGAATTTGAAATATATCTGGGGAGACCATGGATGTTATGGTCAGAAAGTATAACTACTTCCATATTACACACAGCTGAGGCTGCCTGACTTCCCAAGACTTTTACAGCTCATGCGAAGCATAAAGCACATTGGTGGATGCCGGATTGTGACAAAACATTAAGAAAACGCAATGGGAGATGCAAGGATTTTTGATAGTTAGCCCACTGAGAAAAATTTTATTGCATCCAAACAGGCTTTAATTTAGAACAGAGAGGAATAATAAGAAGGGCCAAACGTGACTCCTGGTGGTCCCTTTTGTGTCCACGGTGACTCATGCAAACACCATTACGTAAAGTCTGGTCCCATATAAGTCAATATTAAATAATAAACTGCCTTCCATATTTCCCTGTCACCATCCTGAAGGTAAATAATAACTTCTATGAACGAGCCCGTGGACGTTGCTAACATCCTCTTCAGGAGTTTTTCTCATGTAAGTAGCTCAGCCAAATTATGATCCGCGATTTCCAACATCCTAATAAAGGCATGGCTGAGCTACAGATTATTGACTTTGCCACAGAAGAGCGTAGACGCCCCGTACAACAAAAGAGTTTACGCTAGATGAACTGCTCCTTGCCCTTAAATCACCTGTAAAGAGCACCACAGCCCTCGACCAGATACCATTACGTATGGTATGATCCAACATCTGGAAAATCAGGACAACCCTGAAGAGTTAGAGATGTTATAACATTGTACAATTGAGATTTGGAGCTTCTCAGAATGTTTCCAAACTCATGGCACTTTGCACACGTCATACCGATACCCAAAGAGGCTGGTCGTCTGCATGAATCACTTCATTTCATCACCTATTGTGTTGACTTCTTGTCTATGTAAGGTCATGGAAAGAATGGTAAACAAATAGGCTTCTTTTTTGTTTTAGAGTTCGAAGAAATTTGTTAAATGATCAACAATGTGGCTTTTCGTAAATACAGAGAGTTCACTAGATCATTTAATGGAGTAGGAACATTATTGTATTACAGAGGCATTAGCCATTGTAAAGATTTCATGATAGGGGTGTTCTTCGACATCCATAAAGCCTATGACATGAAATGGCGACACGGTATACTAATGAAGCTCTATGCTTATGGTTTAAGAGGGAAATTTGCCAATTTTTAATTCAAATTTTTTAAGAGGACAGGACTTTCTCTGTTAAAATTGCCCCCATAACGTAACATCGGATATATTTATTCAGGAAAACGGGGTGCCACAGGGAAGTGTGGCTTAGTACTACTTTATTTTAGCATTATGCTCAATGATATTCTGTCATCAGCTCCCATCCCCAGGGAATCTTAAATACTCGCTCTATGCTGGCCCGATTGTGCAATATGGCACTCCTCCCGTAATGCACAATTTTCAGCTCCAGGCGGATTCTAAGCAGCCCTTGACTCCGTCCACCAATGGCTGAATTTGCAGTGGGGATTTAGAGTTTTCCATCCCTAAGTGTGCCACTGCTAGTTTTTACTACTTTCGTAACGTCCCCTATTTGCGTTTGTTTTTGGATAATCAAGCGGTACCTTTTCAAAATTCTGTAAAGTTTTTGGGCTTCCACTTTGATCACAGAATGAATTTTAAATCTTCACGTTAATACTTTGCTTGCTCGTTGATGATAAACCGTTAAAGTGTCTCTTAAGTACCTAAGCGAGGTACTCAGCATGTGGAGCCGACATGAAAATCTTTATTAATGGTGTCTAAAGTCCCGTTTATTCGATCAAAAGCTAGACTATGGGGCAGCACAGGTGTATGGTCTCGGCATCTGATGCCACACTGAAAGTATTGGATGTTGTACAGAATAAATGTTTCGCGAATGTGTCTTGGAAATGAGCCGTCTGGTGTACCCGTGTAGCTCGTATCATGGAAGTGGAGGCGAATGTGCCTGCCTCCCTCCGTTTTCGCCGTGACCACCTGGCCTTTTCTTACAGCATACGAACATATAGGAAAAGTAATATTCGGCAATGTGGGCCTGTACTCCCCATGCGTCAATACCACCATCTCATGTGGGGGGGGGTGTCGGCCACTATACCGGTCCGCCTCCATTTACTGACTCAGGAGCTTTCGGTGTGGGACCCCAGTGACCTTGTGCATCAAGTTGGTGCTTAAAATTATAGCTCCTTGGGAGCCACTCGGCTTTACTGTTGATGTTACATGGCTCCCAGCACCAAAGGCCAAGGCGCCGGAGGCGGAGGTCCACCACTTGTTTCGTAACATCATCATTCATCACTTGGGGTCCCATCAATTGTACACCGACGGCTCCAAGTCGTGTGAATGTGTGGGTGCAAGTGTGTGGTCGACTGAATGTGCACTTAGGTATCAGTTGCCGACTCATTCATCTGTGTTTACCTCCGAACTTTTTGCTATTGACAAAGCCGTAGACTATGCTCTCAATTCTAGGCATAACTCATTTGTTATATTTTCTAATTGAAAATCAGCTCTTCAGGCAATTGCATCTTGTACTACGGACTCTCACGAGATCCAGGGCCACATCGTTCAATAAGTTACGCATTCATGGCAACAAGTCATTCACGCTGATCTGGGTGCCTGGTCATTGTTCCTGTATCTACGGCAATGAGGCAGGCTGACTTACTTGCAAAGTCCGGCTGTAGAGCTCGAGGAGACTTTGGAACGTTCCTCGTGATCTACGGTCGAGTCTCTCTCTCGGAAAAGAAATCAATAAATCTTTCTTGTGGCAAGGTCAGTGGACCAGAACTAAATATTCCAACTTGTAAGCCGCACGTGAGCGACTGGGACATGGCCAACGCGCCCCCAGTCGCCTTGAAGAAAAAGAAGTATTGGCATGGATTTAGGGCTAAATGCCAACCATTCTAACTTTCAATCCTCCTATATGAAACCATGTATGGAAAGACGCTTCCCACCGCACTGTGACATCTGTAATGAGGTGTTATCTACTCGAGTCATATCATCCTGCGCTGTCGGCGATTTTATTCGTGAACGTGCTTTACTTATAAATTACCTGTTTGCTGCGCAGTGAGACGTCCCCTTCACCCTTTCCACCATCCTGGGTGATGGGGACATTGTTATAGACTAGATAAGCTCGATGGCTTTCTTGAGAGATCGACTGACTTAGTGATGTGACTTTCTTACTGTGTGGTTATGATTCTTATCAACGGTAAATATGTATGTATTGTAATATAAATTAGGGTTGACAGTTGGACATATTTGAAATAGTTCCTCCTCCCACTGATCTATTTCTAATATAGATGTCCCATACATTAAGCCAAGTTCCTCTCCTGACAGTCACCAGCTGATGAGTGCAAGTGTGCAATATAGGAAGGTATTAGGCACTTGCAGTCGATGGTGGTCTGCTGGGCGAGATTCTTCACTTTTTTTACAAATTAGGTAAATACATTATACCATCTTGCTTAAGTTATTCTAATAAGGGAAGACAGCTGACGTATATGGAAATGTTCCTGACTCGTCTGGTCCCCTTTCATATATTGATGTCCCCTATATCAGGTTGTGCCTCGAGTGACAGTCACCAGGTGATGAGTGCAGGTATGTAATGTAGAAAGGCATTACAGAACTGCAGTCGATGGTGTTCTCTTGGTCGAGGCTTTTTTACCATTAGTGTAGGTCTAGTTATTTGTCTCTTAGGATATAGTATAGGTTAGCGATTTATCTGTTAGGTGGTTAGTTTTAGAGTATTTAGATTAGGTATTTTTTATTATAAGTAATATAAGGTTAAACATATAAAAATAATAAAAAAAAACTAATAAAAATAAAAATGCAAAAAAATAATAAAATAAAAATTATTATATATATATGTACGTGTGCATGAAAGTGTGTATGTCCAAATGCATGGATGTGTGTATGTATGTATGTATATATATATATATATATATATATATATATATATATATATATATATATATATATATATATTTTTGCCTTGATGACCATGGGCTCCGGCCTCAATGGTCGATGGGCACAAAAAAAAAAAAAAAAAAAAGACTACCATGGAGGACTTTGATGCATGGTCGTGAGGAGTGCAGACATGTTTTCCATCTGCTCTCTTCTCTAGCTTTCAGGGCTGCCTCACCGGCAATTTGTATTTTTTTTTTTTTTCACCCTTCTTGTGACGTATAGGTTAGCTAGTTTCTAACTTTCCACCCCTCCCTATTAGTTTCGAACAGTTGGTGTCTGTTCCTATTTACATTTGCTTATCGCCCACGGAGGGTCCCCCCCACTGATCGCTCTGGGGCGTGAATTAACACGGTCAGGCCTCCCTGGAGTCGTTTGAGAGGGCAATTTCAGCCTTAGGTGTGTGGTCCCCGGTTGTTCGTCACTTGTTCATTTTTCCTCCTCCTTCCCACTTCCCCCTAACGAGGGAAGTGGTCCCTATGCCGGACAACCCTACTACCTCCCCCCCCTTCAAGGGGGGAGGCGGTCCTAACGATACCCCGACAGATTCACGGACTGACTGCCCGCAGACTGAACGGCCCCAGACACATCTCTAGGACATCCCTGTAAATAATGCCCAATATGTGACCCTACATGCTCTAGGTTCTACTCCCTTGAGCAGTCTCAATCCTTTCCTCATCAAGAAAGTGATTGATTACTGTGCTGGGGAGGTGGAACAAGTAAAAAAACTTGGTAACAGAGACCTGCTTATCAAAACAGTAAATTCATCCCAGGTAAAAGGCTTGATGAAACTGAGTAAATTCCATTCCTATGATGTCGAGCCGAAGATCCTGCACGCCATGAATTCCCGCGAGGGTGTCATCACCTGCAGGGATCTCATGGTTATGGAAGAGGACGAGATCATACGGGAACTTGCCCAGCAGGACGTAATCGGTGCCTGGTTTATCACTAGATTTTCTGAAGGCGTGAGGACGAAGACTGCCACCATTGTCTTGACTTTTGGAAAAGTGTCACTCCCAGACCATGTTAAAGTTGCTATAGGTGCTAATTGTATGGGCACGGTGATAATACTTGTCGGACTTCCCAGTAAGTATGTGGCAAATGTGGAACACAGGGACATGATGCTGAACGCTCCACGTCGGAGACGGTACATTGTTTTCACTGCAAGGGCACACACTCCACATCCTCTAGGGATTGTCCCAAGTGGAAGGAGGAGAAGGAGGTCTGTGCAGTGAAAGCAACTGAGGGCATTTCCTACTACGAAGCTAGGAAAAAGATGAAGGAGTTGCATGCAATTCCCACGCCGAGTAGGTCCTATGCTTTGGCGGTAATGTCCTGTCCCATCATGTGCATGGAAACACAGACTGACCCTGAACCTGTTCCTCTTGCCTCACACTCTAACTCTACAGCTGAGCCTCCTGTCCAATCCACCTCTCAAACTGACATCCCTGTTGCACCTTCCTACTCTCAGGCTGCTGCTGCCTCTCATTCAGTCAAGCCTAAGCCGAAGCCTGACAACTCTAGAAAGAATAATATGACCACCCTCACTAAGTCACGACCTCATGTTCTTCCTGCTCCTGGCCCAGCGAGGGAGAGAAAAGGGAGCTCTTCCTCGGTGGAATCTGGGACCCTAGTTATTGACGAAAACATGGAGGTTTCCGTCATCAAGCACTGGGATAGGTCCTCCTGTAGTCGCTCGCCTGCTGGCGGGCGGCAAAAAAAGCCTAAGCATACTGGCCCCCAACATAAATCTTAAACCGGCGCATTCATTATATTACAGTAGAATTGTAGAGGTATTGGGAATCAGTTACATGATATGGCAATCTTGCTTTCTATACGCAGGCCAGACGTTGTTTGTTTACAGGAGATGCGCCTAGAGGATCATCCTGATCCTCCACAGTTAAAACACTTCCACCCGTATAGAAGATATGAAGGTCACGGAGTAGCCACATACACACACAAATCACACCCACAAACGGAAGTGATTCTAAATTCTTCTCTGGAAGCGGTCGCATGCAGAGTAAAATTTAATAACACGTATTTGTTTATTTACACTCTGTACTGTCCTCCACATAGCCCCATTGATAGTGATGCCTTAAATTCACTTTTCGAACATCTTCCTGGAAATAAGTTAGTGTTGGGCGATTTTAACGCCCATCACTATCAATGGGGTAGCTTGAGGATTCATGGTCGTGGGGAGCAAGTAGCCAACCTAATACTACAGTTCAATCTCTGTCTTCTGAACGATGGTAGAGCGACTCATGTAGATGATCGTACTGGTAACTTTTTGGCCATTGACTTATCTTTGGCCTCCCCTGGTATACAACGACTCCTTGGGAACTGATCATTTACCCATCTGTCTTTCTTATACACGCGACACCATTTCGGACCCTCCACCTCCAAAATTTAACTATAAGAAAGCAGATTGGGAAGCCAGGAGTTTTTCTCATGTAAGTAGCTCAGCCAATTATGATCCGCGGTTTCAACACCATAAACGCACGGCAGAGCTACAGATTAATGACTTTCCCATAGAAGATGTAGACTCCTCGTTCAACCAAGAGTTTACGCTAGATGAACTTCTTGCCCTTAAATCCTGTAAAGACACCAGCCCTGGACCAGACACCATCACGTACGGTATGATCCAGCATCTTAATCAGGGCAACCTAATTAAGATGTTAGCATTGTACAATGAGATTTGGGCGATTGGAACGTTCCCAAACTCATGGCACTTTGCGCACGTCATACCGATACCCAAAGAGGCTGGTCATCTTATGAATCCCACATCATTTCGTCCTATTGTGTTGACTTCTTGTCTATGTAAGGTCATGGAACGTATGGTAAACAATAGGCTTCTTTTTGTTTTAGAGTCGAAGAATTTGTTAAATGATCAACAATGTGGCTTCCGTAAATACAGAAGTTCACTAGATCATTTAATGAAATTAGAGCTTTGTATTACAGAGGCATTTGCCAATAAAGAATTCATGATAGGGTTGTTCTTGGACATCCATAAAGCTTATGACATGACATGCCGACACGGTATACTAATGAAGTTCTATGCTTATGGTTTAAGAGGAAATCTGCCTATTTTGATTTCAAATTTCTTAAGGGACAGGACGTTCTCTGTCAAATTGCCCAGTAACGTAACATTGGATATATTTATCTAGGAAAACTGGGTGCCACAGAGAAGTGTGCTTAGTCCTACTTTATTTAGTATTGTGATCAATGATATTCTGTCACCAGCTCCCATCCCCAAGAATCTTAAATACTTGCTCCATGCTGACGATTGTGCAATATGGCACTCTTCCTGTAATGCACAATTTTCGGCTGGGCAGATTCAAGCAGCCCTTGACTCCATCCACCAATGGGCCTTGCAGTGGGGATTTAAGTTTTTCATCCCTAAGTGTGCCGCTGTAGGTTTTTCAACTCGTAAAGTCCCCGATTTGTGTTTATTTTTGGATAATCAAGTGGTACCTTTTCAAAATTCTGTAAAGTTTTTGGGCCTCCACTTTAATCGCAGAATGAATTTTAAACTTCACGTTAATACTTTGCTTGCTTGGGTTGGTAAACCGTTCAATGTCTTTATGTACCTAGCAGGTACTACATGGGGTGCTGACAGAAAATCTTTATTAATGGTGTATACATTCCTTATTCAATCGAAGCTAGACTATGGTGCATTGGTGTATGGCTCGGCATCCAATGCCACGCTGAAAGGTTTGGATGTTGTACAGAATAAATGTTTGCGAATGTGTCTTGGAGCCGTCCAGTGTACCCACGTAGCTCGTATAGAAGTGGAGGCGAATGTGCCTCCTCTCCGTATTCACCATGACCACCTAGCCATTTCATACGGCATACGAACATATAGGAAATGTAATATCGGCAATGTGGCCTGTACCCCACTGAGTCAATATCACCATCTCATGCGGGGGGTGCGTCGGCCACTTGCCATTCGCCTCCACTTACTGACTCAGGAGCTTGGTGTGGACCCCAGTGACTGTGACAAATTGGTGATTAAAAATATAGCGCCTTGGGTGCCACACGGCTTTACTGTTGATTTTACATGGCTCCCAGCACCAAAGGCCAAGGTGCCAGAGGCGGAGGTCCACCAGTTGTTTCGTAACATCATCATTCGTCACTTGGGGTCCCACCACTTGTACACCGACGGCTCCAAGTCGAGTGAATGTGTGGGTGCAAGTGTGCTGGTCGACTGAATGTGCCCTCAGGTATCGGCAGCAGACTCATACATCTGTGTTTACCTCTGAACTTTTTGCTATTGACAAAGCCATAGACTATGCTCTCAATTCTAGGCATGACTCATTTGTCATATTTTCAGACTCGAAATCAGCCCTTCAGGCAATTGCATCTTGCACTACGGACTTGCATGAGATCCGGGGCCGCATTGTTAATAATCTGCATTCATGCAACAAGTCATTCACGCTGATGTGGGTGCTTGGTCATTGTCATATCTACAGCAATGTGCAGGCTGACTTACTTGCAAAGTTGGCTGTAGAGCTCGAGGAGACTTGGAACGTTCCTTGTGATCTACAGTCGAGTCTCTCTCTCGGAAAGAAATCAATAAATCTTCTGTGGCAAGATCAGTGGACCAGACTTAATATTCGAACATGTAAGCCGTACTTGGGCGACTGGGCCACTGGCAACAGTCCCAGTCGCCTAGAAGAAAAGTGTTGGTGCGATAACGGCTCAATGTCACAATTGTAACGCACATGAAACCATATATGGAAAGACGATTCCCACCGCACTGTGACATCTGTAATGCGGTGTTATCTATCAGTCATATCATCCTGCACTGTCGGCGATTTATTCGTGAACGTGCTTCACTTGTAAATAACTGCAGTGCAGTAGACATCCCCTTCACCCACTCCACCATCCTGAGTGATGGGGACAATGTTATGACTGATAAATTGATGGCTTTCTTGAGAGAGACCGGACTGATCAGAGTGATGTGACTTTTTTACTATGTGGTTATGGTTTTTTATCAAATGTAAATATGTATATATTATACTATTAATTAGTGTTGACAGTTGACGTATTTGAAATAGTTCCTCCTCCCACTGACCTATTTCTAATATTGATGTCCCCTACATTAAACCTCGTTCCTCGACTAACAGTCACCAGCTGATGAGTGCAAGTGTGCAATATAGAAAGGTATTGGGCACTTGCAGTCGATGGTGGTCTGTTGGGCGAGGTTCTTCACTTTTTGTACATATTATGTAAATACATTATACTATCTTGCTTAAGTTCTTCTAATTACGGCCAACAGCTGATGTACATGGAAATGTTCCTGACTCGTTTGGTTTCCTTTCATATATTGATGTCCCCTATATTAGGTTGTGCCTCGACTGACAGTCACCAGGTGATTAGTGCAGGTATGTAATGTAGAAAGGCATTCCATATCTGCAGTCGATGGTGTTCTCTTGGTCGAGGCTTTTTTACCATTAGTGTAGGTCTAGTTACCAGTATTTGTCTCTTAGGATTTAGTATAGGTTAGCGATTTGTCTTATGTGATTAGTTTTAGGGTCTTTATATTAGGCATTTTTGTGTATATGTAATATAAGGTTAAAAATATAAAAAATTAAAAAAAAATAAAAATAAAAATACAAAAAAATAATAAAATAAAAATTATTATATATATATGTACGTGTGCATGAAAGTGTGTATTTTCATATGCATGGATGTGTGTATGTATGTATGTTTGTATGTATGTATGTATGTGTATATATATATATATATATATATATATATATGTATATATATATATATATATATATATATGTATCAATGTATATACATGTATAAAATTTTGCCTTAATGACCAGGGGCTCCGGCTCCAATTGTCGATAGAGCAAAAAAACAAAAAAAAACAAAAAAGACTACCCTGGACTTTGATGGATGGTTGTGGAGAGCACAGACGTGTATTCATTGTTCTCTCCTCTAGCGCTCTAGGGCTGCCTCACTGGCAATAGCTTTGTACATAGCCTTAATAAATTTAGGTTAGCTAGATCTCATTTTCCTCCCTGGCCCTAGTTGATATAGTAGGTGTCTATATCTAATTCCTGAGATCGTCTTTGCTTACTCATCACTGGAGTGTACCCCCCACTGATCGCTCTGGGGTGTGAGGTGCACACAGGCGCGTCCTCCTGAGAGTGGTTTGAGAGGGTAATCTCAGACTACGTGTGTCTTCCCCGGGTACTTTGTCCCTTGGTCGTTTTTCTCTTTCTTCTCACTTCCCCAGTATGGGGGAAGTGGTCACTATGGAGGACGCCCCTGCTGCCTCCCCCCCCTTCAGGGGGGGAGGTAGTCCTGACCAACCCCTGACTGTCTCACAGACTGACTGCCCCCAGACTGAATGGCCTCAGACACGTACCCGTCTTGACATCGATGTAAAAAATGCCGAGTTTGTACAGATTCATGCGGTTGGTTCCACTCCCCTGTCCAGCCTCAATCCCTTCATCATCAAGAAGGTGATTGATGGGTGTGCAGGTGAGGTGGAACAAGTGAAAAAAATTGCGAGTGGAGATCATCTGGTAAAAACTAGGAACTCAAGTCAGATAAAGGATTTGCTAAAACTGAGGAAATTCCATTGTTATGATGTTCAGGCCACAATCCCTCACTCCATGAATTCCTGGAAAGGTGTGATCACCTGCAGGGATCTTGTGGTCATGGAGGAGGAAGAGATCGTACAGGAATTTGCTCAGCAGGATGTTATAGAAGCACGTTTCATGACTAGATTCTTAGACGGCAGGAAGACGAAGACCGCCACTGTTGTCCTAACGTTCGGCAAAGTTGCTTTACCTTCCAACATCAGAATTGGATATGAAATTCTTAATGTAAGACCATACATCCCGAACCCCCTTCGTTGCTTAAAATGCCAGATTTATGGACATCATGAAAAGGCTTGCTGGGCTTCCAACTTCGTCTGAGACAGGTGCGAGACTGTGGAACATTCTGCTGAACACTGTACATCTGAGACGGAGTGCTGCTTTCACTGCAAGGATGCTCACTCCACTTCCTCGAGGGCTTGTCCCAAGTGGAAGGAGAAAGAGGTCTGCACAGTGAAGGCAACTGAGGGCATTTCCTTTTATGATGCAAGGAAAAAGGTGAAGGAGTTGCATGGAACTCCCAAGCCTAATATCTCCTATGCATCGGCGGTTGTGTCCCGTCCCGTCATGTGCACCTTGGAAACGCAGACTGACCTTACATTCACTCTTCATGCCCCACACCCTACCTCTCAGTCTAAGCCTCCTGTCGCTTCTTCCTACTCTCAGGCTGCCGCTGCTCCTTCACAGTCAGTGCGGCCAAAATCGAAAGTCCAACAAGTCTGACAAGATTACTTTCACCACCCTCACTAAACAGTCACGTCCTCATGTCCATCCCGCTCCTGGTCCAGCGAGGGCAAGAAAGAATAGCTCTTCCTCGGTGGAGTCTAAGAGCCTTGTTATCGATGAGACTATGGAGATCTCCATGAGCAAGCACCGGGAAAGGTCCCCCGGTAGTCGTTCGCCTTCTGGCAGGCGACAAAAAAAGACCAAGCACACTGGGCTCCAACGAAATCTTAAACCGCCGCATTCACAGTGTTACAGTGGAATTGTAGAGGTCTTAGGAATAAATTACACAATATAGCTATCTTGCTTTCAATACACAGGCCAGACGTTGTTTGTTTACAGGAGACATGCCTCGAGGATCATCCTGATCCTCCACAGATAAAACACTATCACTCGTATAGAAGATATAAAGGTCACGGAGTTGCCATTTACACACACAAATCACACCCACAAACGGAAGTGATTCTAAATTCTACTCTGGAAGCTGTCGAGTGCAGAGTAAAATTTAATAACACATATCTGTCTATTTGCTCTCTGTACTGTCCTCCACATGGCCCCATTGATAGTGATACTTTACATTCACTATTTGAACATCTTCCTGGCAATAAGTTAGTGTTGAGCAATTTTAACGCCCATCACTATCAGTGGGGTAGCTTGAGGATCTATGGTCGTGGGGAGCAACTAGCCGACCTAATACTACAGTCCAACCTCTGTCTTCTGAACGATGGTAGAGCGATTCGTGTAGATGATCGTACTGGTAACTTTTCGGCCATTGACTTATCTCTGGCCTCCCCTGGAATACATCAAGATTTTTTATGGGATCCTTATAACGACTCCTTGGGAAGTGATCATTTACCCATCTGTCTTTCTTATACACGCGACATCGTTTCGGACCCTCCACCTCCAAAATTTAACTATAAGAAAGCAGATTGGGGATCCTTCTCAAGGATCGCCAATTTAGATATATCTGGGGAGACCATGGATGTTAAGGTCGAAAATATAACTACTGCCATATTACACGCAGCTGAGGCTGCTGTTCCCAAGACTTCTACAGCTCATGCGAAGCATAGAGCACATTGGTGGACGCTGGATTGCTGACAAGCATTAAGAAAACGCAATAGGAGATACTGGATTTTTGAGAGGAATATTTTATTGCATACAAACAGTCATGGACTGAGGCAATGAGAATAATAAGAAGGGCCAAACGTGACTCCTGGTGGTCCTTTGTGTCCACGGTGACTCGTACAACACCATTATGTAAAGTTTAGTACACTATAAGAATATTAAATAATAAAGGCCCATACTTCCCTGTGACCACCCTGCAGGTGAATAACACCATTTATGACGAGCACATGGACGTTGCTAACATCCTCGCCAGGAGTTTTTCTCATGTAAGTAGCTCAGCCAATTATGATCGGCGTTTCCAACATCATAAAGGCAGGGCTGAGCTGCAGATTATTGACTTTGCCACAGAAGATGTAGACTCCCCATACAACAAAGAGTTTATGCTAGATGAACTGCTCCTTGCCCTTAAATCCTGTAAAGACACCAGCCCTGGACCAGACACCATCATGTACGGTATAATCCAGCATCTTAATCAGGACAACCTGATTTAGATGTTAGCATTGTACAATGAGATTTGGACATCTCGAACGTTCCCAAACTCATGGCACTTTGTGCACGTCATACCGATACCCAAAGAGGCTGGTCGTCTTATGAATCCCACTTCATTTAGTCCTATTGTGTTGATTTCTTGTCTATGTAAGGTCATGGAACGAATGGTAAACAATGGGCTTCTTTTTGTTTTAGAGTCGAAGAATTTGTTAAATGATCAACAATGTGGCTTCTGTAAATACAGAAGTTCACTAGATCATTTAATGAATTTGGAGCATTGTATTGCAGAGGCATTTGCCAATAAGGAATTCATGATAGGGGTGTTCTTGGACATCCATAAAACCTATGACATGACATGGCGACACGGTATACTAATGAAGCTCTATGCTTATGGTTTAAGAGGAAATTTGCCTATTTTTATTTCAAATTTCTTAAAGGACAGGACTTTCTCTCTCAAATTGCCCAGTAACGTAACATCGGATAGATTTATCCAGGAAAACGGGGTGCCGCAGGGAAGTGTGCTTAGTCCTACTTTATTTAGTATTATGATCAATGATATTCTGTCATCAGCTCCCATCCCCAGGAATCTTAAATACTCTCTCTATGCTAACGATTCTGCAATATGACACTCCTCCTGTAATGCACAATTCTCGGCTGGGCGGATTCAAGCAGCCCTTGACTCCCTCCACCGATGGGCCTTCCAGTGGGGATTTAAGTTTTCCATCCCTAAGTGTGCCGCTGTAGTTTTTACAACTCGTAATGTCCCCGATTTGCATTTATTTTTGGATAATCAAGCGGTACCTTTTCAAAATTCTGTAAAGTTTTTGGGCCTCCACTTTGATCGCAGAATGAATTTTAAACTTCACATTAATCCTTTGCTTGCTCGTTGTGATAAACCGTTATGTGTCCTTAACCCGCCCCGTCCCGACGACGTATGGGTACATTGCAACGATTTGCATTTGCCAGTCCCGGCGACGTACCAGTACGTCGTGCAATTGCAATGTGCATAATTTCGACAATTTTCAAATTTCGTGCTTGATTTGCGGTACGTACCCTCGCCTGACCTTCCCCTACCTGCCACCAGGCGGGGACACTCGGCGACCCCGCACGACCCGCGCTAGCCCGCCACTCGTCCACTCACCTGGTAGCCACGGTCCTGCTCAGACATGGCTAAGAGAGGTCTCTCAGAGAGCGAGATTCAAGTCACCCTGGACACCTTTACCGGCAACAGTGATTCCCCACTGGATGACGAGGAGATGGACAAGGATTATGTGCAGCCAGAGGAGGAAGAAACCACCCGCAGTGACGAGGAAGTTCCGTCACCCAGGTAGCGGCAGTACGTGACTTACCGTGCTGCTAGAAGGGGCAGGAGGCAAAGAAGGGACGTGGTATATCATATCCCTATCCCCAGCATGCTTTGGAAGCTGAATTCGAGGTCGAGGACGAGGACGAGGACGGAGCCGTGGGACGTGCTGCCACGTGGTATGGACGGGAGGTGATTACACATCGTGGCCCAGAGAGCACACCATGTTGTATGAGCAGGTATGGGCCTAGCATTCTGTTTGGGGAGCTAGGAAGTCAAGTGGAGGGAGTGGGGAGTGAAATGGAAAGTCCTGGGATTAGGGAAAGTGAGAGTGACGTGAGTGAGTCATTGCTCTCCCTACGTAGTGTGAGGCGGCAGAGTGGATCACGTGGGCCAGTGCAGGTGTGTTCATTATCACGTGGGGTTGTGAGGGAGGGGGAAGGTGGGGAGAAACCACTCCAAAGCACGTCTTATGCTCCCCAATATCCCCTAACACGTGGTCGAGCAAGGTTGCGTGAGAGAGCACGTGGTGTGGTAATGGAGGGGGAAGGTGGGGAGGAACCACTCCCCAGCACGTCTTCTGCTCCCCAATATCAAACTATTTCATCCCCACAGCCCCCTAATGTTCCTCAAGGCCGTAAGGGTAAGGGAAAGGGAAAGGGTAAAGGCAGAGGGAAGAGGAGTGACAGTGGGGAAGCCCTCCGTACTCCTTCTCCCCCACCTCCCCAACCAGGATCTCCTCCCCACCCAGACGAAGGCGGTGATGGGGACGAGGGATTTGTGTCGTGGGATTGGGAGGATGGGAGTGATTTTTCTCCCCTCATTCACCCCTTCACTGAGCAAGGGCGATCTGGCTGCATTGCACCAGGTATTCACTGTAATTCAACCAGGTTGGACTTTTTCCACCTGTTTTTCAGTGAGGCATTCGTAGATCAGATCGTTTTTCAAACAAACCTGTTTGCAAGCGCCCAGCACCTAGAAAGTGGAAGATTGGGAACAATGAGTAGGCATTCTATGATCTATGATTACCCTGTCTCCATTCCAGAAATGTTCTTATTTTTTGCCCTTGTCCTTTTGATGGGTATAATAAGAAAAAATAGAATTCCTGCTTACTGGACTAGGGACCCTGTTATGTTTACCCCCATATTTGGTCAAGTGATGAGCCGTAATCGGTTTCAACAAATTCTAAGTCGCCTCCATTTTTATGATGCTCATGACCCTGCAAATGCAAACAACACTGACAAAATGAGGCGAATTTGGTTGGTCTTTGATCACCTCAGGCAAACCTTTCGATCCTCATTCTATCCCTATAGAGATCTCGTCATAGACGAGAGTCTCGTGTTGTGGAGAGGCAATATTTCATTCAGACAGTATATACCCAGCAAAAGGCACCGTTTTGGGTTCAAGATCTTTGTTATGTGTGACTGTAGGACTGGATACGTGCAAGACATAGTCTTGTACACCGGTGCACAGACAGACATAATAGAAGATCGAAGTATAGGACTTTCGGGAGCAGTGGTAAAGACGATGATACAAGACTACCTTCATCGTGGTCACGTTCTCTACCTCGACAACTGGTACACTAGCCCTCTTCTCGCTCGTTATCTTCACACACACATGAAACGGGAGTCTGTAGAACCGTAAAGGTGAACCGGCGTCACATGGTCAAGGTAGGGCGGAAACTTGCAAGGAGTGAGGTTGTCTTCTTCAAAGCCAACAACATCCTTGCAACAATGTGGAACCACAACAGAGAAGTAAGCCTCTTGTCCATGGTTCACCACCCCTTGATGCACCGTACTGATTCTGTTGATTACCATAGCGAGAGCAGGCGTCGTGTTTGGAAACATGAGTGTGTAATGGATTACAATATAAACATGCGCCTCGTGGACCAGTCTGACTCCATGATATCGACGGTAGAGTGTGCCAGGACCACGATGAAGTGGTATAAGAAACTGTTCTTTCACTTACTAGATATCACTGCTCTGAATTGCCACCACCTTCACGCCATGACCACAGGAGTTCAGGAAACATTTGAAGGGTTTGTGAGGGAGCTCACACGATAAATCTTTGCTAAGTATGCTGTTGAAAGGCCCCAACAGCCCCCCCGCACTGCCGCTATTACAAAGACTCCCCAGAGAATATCCGGCCGCCATTTCCCCACTCCTATCCCTCCCCAGCCCAACAGACCTAGGCCCCAGCGCAGGTGTCACGTGTGCAGTAATTCCCAGGTGAGACTCACGACACAGAGGAAGGACACCCGCTATGAGTGCGTGCAGTGTGACGTGGGTCTGTGTATTCACCCATGTTTTAGTGAATATCACACGTTGCTGCAATTTTAGCATGGTGTGAATGCGAAAGGACGCTGAAATTATGAGGTAAATGCGACAGACAGACGCTCTGTGAAAATATCAGTCATGTGGATCTCCAAATATTAGTATAAAGTGCCTACGGGTAGAACATAAGTGAAAACATTGGGTGTAAGTATATAAATCTGCCCTAAGTTGAAACTTACATAGAGAGGGTTGTTTGATGCGATATTTTGTCGCTCAGTGCAATAAATACGGCCCGTTATTATATATTTATTATTATGTGACATTCTTACGGGTATAATATAAGTTCAAATTATTGTATATGATGATGTATATTCTAAGTCAAATATTCATAGCGAGTCTATCAAGATAAGATTTCCTGACGCTTAGTCGAATGAATAAGGCACGTATTAGTCAAAATAAAAGTCAGCAAGTGATAAAGTGAATAATTAGTATATAAGTGTGAGTGAATTAGTATATAAGTGTGTGAGTATTATGTATGACGAAACATTCCTTGCGAGGGTATTTTCAGGCGATATTCTCACGCTCACTTGAATAAATAATGGCAGTAAGTATGTACAGTGCATTCTAGGGGTGTAAACGTGTGTAATGTAAGTGGGAAAATATAATTGGAGTGAATAAATAAAGTAGATGATGAAACACGAGTGTTTGAGATCGTGGTTGCTACGTGAATAGGCGCTAGCATATCGCTAAATGCCCTCGTAATGAATGAAAATAATTGAAAACCTTTACAATGGTGGAGGAAAGGTTCTATGTAAATGGGAAAATAATTGGAAAGTGATAAAACAATTTGGTATGTTGAAATACGAGTCAGCGAGTGCGCTTACTAAGCTGATGTGCGCTAAACTTATGCTGCATGTCATCATAATGAATGAAAACATCTGAAAACACTTACAAACAGTTGTAATTGGTAAATTGTCATTGAAACAGAAGTATACAAGTAGAAAAAATGATAGGTTGACTCATACCAGAAACTTAGCATATAGCATGTTACGACTCGGACCAAACTCACTATGCTCGCGCGATGGTACAATGCTTATTTTTCCTATATATGTGTTTGAAATCCATTATATTGTTACTGTTATTGTTCATTAGTTCAAATTCAATAAATGTAGAGGTGTTGTGTGTTGTTTCTCCCATTATTCCTTACCACAGAAAACGTAAACGCATATCCAGCCCATTACAGAATACGATACCTCCGGGGGGAAACCGCACCTGTACAGACCACTTATAGACCACAGGGACCACTTTCTTCATGATTTTCCATCGTTTCTCGACCTAAGCGGAAGTTTTAGAAGAAAAAAAAATTTTCCAAAAAGGCTCGGGACTGGGGGATGTCATAGGTGTGGAAAGCCTCGGGACATGACGGGTTAAGTACCTAGCGGGTACTACATGGGGTGCCAACAGCAAATATTTATTAATGGTGTATAAGTCCCTTATTCAATCAAAGCTAGACTATGGCGCACAGGTGTATGGCTCGGCATCCAATGCCACGCTGAAAGGATTGGATGTGCTACAGAATACATGTTTGCGAATGTGTCTTGGAGCAATCCGGTGTACCCGTGTAGCTCGTATGGAAGTGGAGGCGAATGTGCCTCCCCTCCATATTCGCTGTGACCACCTGGCCTTTTCTTATGGCATATGAACATATAGGAAAAGTAATATCGGCAATGTGACCTGTACCCCCACTGCATCAATACCACCATCTCATGCGGGGGGTGATTCGGCCACTTGCTGTTCGCCTCCACTTACTGACTCAGGAGCTTGGTGTGGACCCCAGTGACTGTGACATATTAAAATATGCGCTTTAAAATATAGCGCTTTCGGAGCCACCCGGCTTTACTGTTGATGTTACATGGCTCCCAGTACCAAAGGCCAAGGCGCCGGAGGCGGAGGTCCACCACTTGTTTCGTAATATCATCATTTGTCACTTGGAGTCCCACCACTTGTACACCGACGGCTCCAAGTCGAGTGAATGTGTAGGTGAAAGTGTGTGGTCGACTGAATGTGCCCTCAGGTATCGGCTGCCGACTCATACATCTGTGTTTACCTCAGAACTTTTTGCTATTGACAAAGCCATCGACTATGCTCTCAATTCTAAGCATGACTCATTTGTCATATTTTCAGACTCGAAATCAGCCCTTCAGGCAATTGCATCTTGCACTATGGACTTGCACAAGATCCAGGGCCACATTATTAATAAGCTGCATTCATTCAACAATTCATTCACGCTGATCTGGGTGCCTGGCCATTGTCATATCTACAGCAATGAGTAGGCTGATCGGCTGTAGAGCTCGAGGAGACTTGGGACATTCCTCGTGATCTGCAGTCGAGTCTCTCTCTCAGGAAGAAATCAATAATCTTCTGTGGCAAGGTCAGTGGACCAGACTTATTATTCCAACATGTAAGCCGTACTTGGGCGACTGGGCCACTGTCAACCATCCCAGTCGCCTGGAAGAAAAAGAGTTGGCACGATAACTGATCAATGCCAAAATTGTAACGCACATGAAATTGTATATGGAAAGACGATTCCCACCGCACTGTGATATCTGTAATGCGGTGTTATGTATCAGTCATATCATCCTGCGCTGTCGGCGATTTATTCGTGAACGTGCTTCCCTTATAGATTACTGTGGCGCAGTAGACGTCCCCTTCACCTTTTCAACCATCCTGGGTGATGGGGACATTCTTATGACTGATAAATTGATGGCTTTCGTGAGAGAGACCTGACTGATCAGAGTGATGGGAATTTTCTACTGTGTAGTTATGGTTTTTATCAACTGTAAATATGTATATTGTACTATTAATTAGGGTTGACAGTTGACATACTTGAAATAGTTCCTCCTACCACTGACCTATTTCTAATATTGATGTCTCCTACATAAAACCCAGTTCCTTGACTAACAGTCACCAAATGATGAATGCAAGTGTGCAATACAGAAAGGTATTGGGCACTTACAGTCGATGGTGGTCTGTTGGGCGAGGTTCTTCACTTTTTGTAAATATTATGTAAATACATTATACCATCTTGCTTTAGTTATTCTAATTAGGGCCGACAGCTGACGTATATGGAAATGTTCCTGACTCGTCTGGTTCCCATTCATATATTGATATCCCCTATATTAGGTTGTGCCTCGACTGACAATCACAAGGTGATGAGTGCAGGTATGTAATGTAGAAAGGTATTTCATATCTGCAGTCGATGATGTTCTCTTGTTCGAGGCTTTTTTACCATTAGTGTAGGTCTAGTTATTTGTCTCTTAGGATTTAGTATAGGTTAGCGATTTGTCTGTTAGGTGATTAGTTTTAGGTTCTTTAGATTAGATATTTTTGTTTATAAGTAATATAAGGTTAAAAATATAGAAAAATAAAAAAAAAAGAATAAAAAAATAAAATAAAAATTATTATATATATATATATGTACTTGTGCATGAAAGTGTGTATGTTCATATGCATGGATATGTTTATGTATGTATGTATGTATATATATATTTACGTTCGTATATATATGTATATATGTATCAATATATATATATATATATATATATATATATATATATATCTTTGTCTTAATGACCAGGGGCTCCGGCCCCAATGGTCTATAGGAGAAAAAAAAAAAAAAAGACTACCACGAGTTAGGGGGGGACTTTGATGAATGGTCCTGGAAAGCGCAGACGTGTATTCGCTGATCTTTCCTCTAGTGTTCTAGGGTTGCCTCACAGGCGATAGTTTTGTACATAGTTCGAATAAAGTTAGGATAGCTAGTTCTCATACTCCTCCCTACCCTTGATAGAGATATAGTAGGTGTCTATATCTGCTTACTGAGATTGCCTTTGCTTACTCGCCTCTGGAGTGTACTCCCCACTGATCGCTTTGGGGTGTGAGTTACACATAGGCGTGTCCTCCCGAGAGTGGTTTGAGAGGGTTATCTCAGACTAGGTGTGTCTTTCCTTGGGTACTTTGCCCCTCGCTCGTTTATCTCTTTCTTCCCACTTCCCCTGCGAGGGGGAAGTGGTAACTATGTCGGACATCCCTACTGCCTCCCCCCTCTTCAGGGGGGGAGATAGTCCTGACCATTCCCTGACTGTTCCATGGACAGACTGTCGCTTGACTGAATGAACTCAGACACGTGCCCCACTAGACATTGATGTAAATAATGCATCCTTTATGCTACTTCATGCACTCCCCTGTCCAGCTTCAATCCCTTTATCATCAGGAAGGTGACTGATGGGTGTGCCGGTGAGGTGGAACAGGTGAAAAAACTTGCTAGTGGGGACCTTCTAGTAAAGACCATAAACTCGCACCAGGTAAAGGATTTGATGAAGTTGAGCAAATTTCGTTGTTATGATGTTGAGCTGAGGATCCCTCATTCCATGAATTCCTGCAAAGGCGTTATCACCTGCTGGGACCTCATGGTAATGTAAGAGGACGACATCATCCGTGAGCTTGCTCAGCAAGATGTAATTGATGCCCATTTTATGACTTGTTTCCAGGAAGGCAAAAGGACGAAGACAGCCACAGTAATCTTGACTTTTGGAAAAATATCTCTTCCTACTAATGTGACAGTAGGATATGAAATTATCAATGTGAGACCGTATATTCCCAATCCCATTTATTGCTCAAATTGCCAGATTAATTGGCATCATGAAAAGATTTGTCAGGCTTCTAAGTTCATGTGTGGCAAATGCGTGGCTGTAGGACATTCTGCTGGACACTGTACTTCCGAGACTGAGTGTTGCTTTCATTGCCAGGGTGATCACTGCACTTTCTCAAGGGTTTGTCCCAAGTGGAAGGAGGAGAAAGAGGTCTGCACAATGAAGGTGACTGAGGGCATTTCCTTTTATGATGCAAGGAAGAAGGTGAAGGAGTTGCATGCAACTCCCAAGCCTAATGTCTCCTATGGATCGGCGGTTGTGTCCCATCCTGTGATGTGCATCATGGAGACACAGACTGACCTTACCTTCGCTCCTCATGCCACGTGCACTACCTCTCAGTCTCATCCCCCTGTACATTCCAACTCTCTTACAGATATCCCTGTTGCTACATCATATTCTAAGGCTGCCGCTGCTCTTTCACAGTCGGTGCGGCCAAAATCAAAGTCTGACAAGTCAAGTAAGATAAATTTGACCACCCTCACAAAACCGTCATGTCCTCATGTCCAACCCGCCTCAGGTCCAGCGAGGGAGAGAAAGGTTAGATCTTCCTCGGGGGACTCTGGGAACCTCGTTATTGATGAAAAAATGGAGGTTTCCATTAACAAACACTGGGAAAGGTCCTCTGGTAGCCACTCGCCTGGTGGCGGAGGACATTAAAAACTAAGCACATTGGCCACCCTCCTAAATCTTAAACTGCCGCATTCACTCTGTTTCAATGGAATTGTAGGGCTCTTGGGAATAAACTACACAATATAGCAATCCTGCTATCTATACATAGGCCAGACGTTATTTGTTTACAGGAGATGCACTTGGTGGATCACCCTGATCCTCCCCAGCTCAAACACTACCACTCATATAGAAGCTATGAAGGTCACGGAGTTGCCAAATACGCAAAGAAATCACACCCACAAACAGAAGTGATTTTAAATTCTACTCTGGAAGCAGTCATGTGCAGAGTAAAATTTAATAGCACGTATATGTCTATTTGTTCCCTGTACTGTCCTCCATGGTGCCCCATTGATAGTGATGCTTTGAATTCACTATTTGAACATCTTCTGGGGAATAAGTTAGTGTTAGGCTACTTTAACACCATCGCTATCAATGGGGTAGCTTGAGGATCGATGGTCATGGGGAGCAAATAGCCGACCTGGTACTACAGTCCAACCTCTAATGGTAGAGCGACTCGTGTAGATGATCGTACTGGTAGCTTTTCGGGACCGTAAGAAAATGTTCTGGAAAGAGGTGAAGAGAGTAAGACAGGGCAGAAGTGAAATTAGTAGGGGAGTGAAAGATAAAAATGGTAGATTACTAGTGGAGAAGGGAGAAAAAGTGAGCAGATGGAGAGAACACTTTAAGGAATTGTTGAACGTACAGGATGGAAGTAATGCGAGTATAAGTGGCTGGGGAGTGGCTGGGAGAAAGAGGGAGGTGAGAAGACAGGAAGAAATCAGTAGGATAGAAGTTATGGAATCAATGAAGAAAGTTAAATTGGGGAAAGACCCAGGAATTGATGGAGTGTGTGATTAAATGCTGAAGCAAGGGGGGGAGATAGTAGTAGAATGGATGTGGAAGATGTGCAGATTGGCCTGGGAGGAAGGTAGAGTCCCGGAGGATTGGAAGTCAGGTATAATTATTCCCTTGTACAAAGGAAAAGGAGAAAAAGAAGTGTGTGGCAATCATATGGGCATTTCCCTTATTAGTATAATAGGAAAAGTGTATGGCAGGATACTTATTGACAGAGTTAGAGAAAGAACAGAGGAATTAGTTGGAGAATGGGGAGGCTTTAGGAAGGGAAGAAGTTGTGTAGATCAGATATTCATTCTTAGATCTTTAGTGGAAAAGTTTCTAGAGAAGGGAAAGAAGTTGTATGTGGCTTTCATGGATTTGGAGAAAGCATATGACAGGGTGGATAGACAAAGATTGTGGAAAATATTAACCCTTTGAGATTTTCGGCCCTCCGCCGATTGTGTCTGTGCCAGATTCAGCCTGGCACACATAGAGTGCACCGTTGTGCAGCGATATTTGTACTTAATCGGCCACTGTACACTAACATTTTACGGTAGACTAATGAATATGGTACCATTTTAAAGAAGAATAGTTGCCCTTTATCACAGTATGGTTGAAAAAGGTAAATACGGTAGCTAAAAGGCCAGTATGACGAGTAGCAGTCAGCCGAAAAGAAAATATCGCACATCCTTCCATAGACAAATATTTGTAAAAAAAAATGTTTGAGTTAAATGAAATATGATTGCACCATGTCAATCTACAGTAAATTATCTTTCCATTGATATATAGATTATGGCAATTTACGTTAGTTTTAACAGAGAAAAGCGAAAGCTCTCGCTGTCACACATGCAAATATCCATGCTGGTAATACTGATATTATTCATGGTAAAAGCGAATTTATTATGCATATCTGTTTGATGTATTTGTCAGAGTATAACCAAATAGTTGGAAAAAGATAAACAGGATAGTGCATGTAGATCAAAGCCCAGATAGGATATGGAATACATGCAAAAAAACAAATGTTGTTTCATATGACTCGAATTCGAGTCATCAGAATCTCAACGGTTGGATTTATGATGACTTGAAATTGCGTCTTCGGAATCTCAAAGGGTGAAGAATATATGGAGTAGATGGGAAGTTGTTGAATGCTGTGAAGAGTATGTATGATGGTGCTAAGGCTGCAGTCCGTGTGGATGGTAAACTGAGTGAATTTTTCCCTTTGAAGGTTGAGTTGAAACAGGGATGTGTCATGTCTCCATGGTTGTTCAAATCTGAACATGGATGGGGTAATAAAAGAGGTACAAAGTAGGGTAGTGGATGTTGGAGTGGCCCTGGTGAGAGAGGATAGTGTTTGGAAACTCCCTGTACTGTTGTTTACAGATGATACTTGTGTTGTTGAGTGAAGACGAAGGGGAGCTGCAAGGCTTGGTGGATGAGTTTGGGAGAGTGTGTAAGAAACGGAATCTAAAGGTGAATGTAGGGAAGAGTAAAGTGATGGTCTTTGAGAGAGGTGAAGTCAGTGAATGTACAGCGAGGTTGGATGGTGAGGAATTGGAAAAGGTGAGTACGTTTAAGTACTTGGATAGTGTGATGAGTAAGGATGGAGGTTTGGAGGGTGAAGTGCTTGAAAGGGTACAGCAGGGAAGAAAGGTTGCTGGTTCCTTGAAGGGAGTGATAAGAAGCAGGGAAATGAGCATGGAAGTGAAAAAGTGACTATATGACAGTATTGTGATACCAACTCTAACGTACGGAAGTGAAGCTTGGACGTTGCTGGAAGGACACAAGTCAAGAGTGAGAGCAGTTATTTAAGAGGAGCCTGTGGAGTCACATGGAGAGACAGGCTGATAAATGAGGATATAGAGGAGCGTTGTGATGTGGATGTGATAGGAAGCATTAGCAGGAATACACTGAGGTGGTTTGGCTATGTGGAGAGGATGGAGGGTGAAAGACTGACGACGAGAGTGTATGTGAGTGAGGTGAAGGGGAGAAGAGGGAGGGGGAGGCCGAGGATGAGATGGAGGGATGGGGTTGAGAGGTATATGAGAGAGGAGTGTGTGAGTTGGGAGCGGGACAGTGAAATGGCGGGGAACAGGGCGACTTGGAGGCGACTTGTTTTTGGCCACCCCGAACGGGATTGAGGCATCTGGCAATAGATAGATAGATAGATAGATTTATCTCTTGCCTCCCCAGGTATACATCAAGATTTCTCATGGGACCCTTATGACGACTTCTTGGGAAGTGATCATTTACCCACCTGCCTTTCTTATACACTCGACATTGTTTCAGACCCTCCACCCCCAAAATTTAACTATAAGAAAGCAGATTGGGGATCCTTCTCAAGGATCACCGGTTTAGATATATCTGGGAAGACCATAGATGTTAAGGTCGAAAATCTAACCAATTCCATAAAACACGCACCTGCGACTGCTATTCTCAAGACTTCTACATTTCATGCGAAGCATAGAGGACACTGGTGGATGCCAGATTGCCAACAATCATTTAGGAAACGCGATAGGAGGTACAAGATTTTCGATAGTCAGCCTACTGAGGAAAATTTTATTGCATACAAACAGGCACGGGCTGAGGCAAGGAGAATAATAAGAAGGGCCAAACATGACTCCTGGCGGTTCTTTGTGTCCACAGTGAATCGATCAACTCCACTCACTAAAGTCTGGGGTCCACTATTAAAATATTAAATAATAAACGCCCAAACATCCCTATTACCACCCTGCAGGTGAACAACACCATCTATGATGATCCCGTGGACGTTGCTAAAATCCTCGTCAGGAGTTTTTCTCATGTAAGTAGCTCACCCAATTATGATCCGCGTTTTCCACATCATAAACGCATGGCTGAGCTACAGATAATAGACTTTGCCATAGAAGACGTAGACTCCCCATACAACCAAGAGTTTACCATAGATGAACTGCTCCTTGCCCTTAAATCCTGTAAAGACACCAGCCCTGGACCAGACACCATCACGTACAGTATGATCCAGCATCTTAATCAGGACAACCTGATTAAGATGTTAGCACTGTACAAAGAGATTTGTGCGTCTCAAACGTTCCTAAACTCATGGCACTTTGTACACGTCATACCGATACCCAAAGAGGCTGGTCGTCTTATGAATCCCAATTCATTTTGTCCTATTGTTTTGACTTCTTGTCTATGTACGATCATGGAACGTATTGTTAATAATAGGCTTCATTTTGTTTTAGAGTCGAAGAATTTGTTAAATGATCAACAATGTGGGATCTGTAAATACTGAAGTTCACTATATCATTTAATGAATTTGGAGCATTGTATTGCAGAGGCATTTGCCATTAAAGAATTCATGCTAGGGGTGTTCTTGGACATCCATAAAGCCAATGACATGACATGGCAACACGGTATACTAATGAAGCTCTATGCTTATGGTTTAAGAGGAAATTTGCCTATTTTTATTTCAAATTTCTTAAGGGACAGGACTTTCTCTCTCAAGTTGCCTTGTAATGTAACGTCGGATATATTTATCCAGGAAAAAGGGGTGCTGCAGGGAAGTGTGCTTAGTTCCACTTTATTTAGTATTATGATCAATGATATTCTGTCATCAGCTCCCATCCTGAGGAATCTTAAATACTCATTCTATGCTGACGATTGTGCAATATGGCACTCCTCCCGTAATGCACAATTTTCAGCTGGGCAGATTCACACAGCCATTCATTCCGTCCACCAATAGGCCTTGCAGTGGGATTTAAGCTTTCTGTCCCTAAGTGTGCTGCTGTAGTCTTCACTAATTGTCTATCTCTCTATCTATTGCCAGATGCCTCAATTCCGTTTGGGGTGGCCACAAACAAATCGTCTGCACGTCGCCCTGTCCCCAGCCATTTCACTGCCGTGCTCCCAACTCACACACCCCTCTCTCATATACCTTTCCACCCCATCCATCCATCTCATCCTCGGCCTCTCTCTCCCTCTTCCCCCCTCCACATCACTCACATACACTCTCTTCGTCAGTCTTTCACCCTCCATCCTCTCCACATGGCCAAACCACCTCAGTGTGTTTCTCATAACGCTTCCTGTCACATCCACATCCACACCACAACGCCCCAATATATCCTCATTCGTCAGCCTGTCTCTCCATGTGACTCCACAGGTTCATCTTAAATAACTCATTTCCACTGCTCTCATTCTTGACTTGTGTCCTTCCAGTAACGTCCAAGTTTCACTTCTATACGTTAGAGTTTGTATCACAATACTGTCATGTAGTAACTTTTTCACTTCCATGCTCACTTCCCTGCTTCTTATCACTGCCTCCAAGGAACCAACAACCTTTTTTCCCTGCTGTACCATTTCAAGCACTTCACCCTCCAAACCTCCATCCTTACTCATCACACTACCCAAGTACTTAAACGTACTCACATTTTCCAATTCCTCATCATCCAGCCTCGCTGTACATTCACTGACTTCACCTCTCTCAAAGACCATCACTTTACTCTTCCCCACCTTCACCTTTAGATTCCGTTTCTTACACACTCTCTCAAACTCATCCACCACTCCTTGCAGCTCCCCTTCGTTTTCACTTAACAACACAGTATCATCTGCAAACAACAGTACAAGGAGTTTCCAAACACTATCCTCTCTCACCAGGGCCACTCCAACATCCACTACCCTACCTTGTACCTCTTTTATTACCCCATCCATGTACAGATTGAACAACCATGGAAACAAGACACATGCCTGTTTCAACCGAACCTTCAAAGAGAAAAATTTACTTAATTCACCATCCACACGCACTGCAGCCTTAGCACCATCATACATACTCTTCACAGCATTCAACAACTTCCCATCTACTCCATATATTCTTAATACTTTCCACAAACCTTGTCTATCCACCCTGTCATATGCTTTCTCCAAATCCATGAAAGCGACATTCAACTTCTTTCCCTTCTCTAGAAACTTTTCCACTAAAGATCTAAGAATGAATATCTGATCTACACAACCTCCTCCCTTCCTAAAGCCTCCCTGTTCTTCTCCAACTAATTCCTCTGTTCTTTCTCTAACACTATCAGTAAGTATCCTACCATACACTTTTCCTCTTATACTAAGAAGACAAATGCCCCTATGATTACCACACACTTCTTTTTCCCCTTTTCCTTTGTACAAGGAAATAATTATACCTGACTTCCAATCCTCCGGGACTTCACATCTTACACATCCATTCTACTACTATCTCTCCCCCATGCTTCAGCATTTCACCACACACTCCATCAATTCCTGGGGCTTTCCCCAATTTAACTTTCTTCATTGCTTCCACAACTTCTATCCTACTGATTTCTTCCTGTCTTCTCACCTCCCTCCTTCTCCCAGACATTCCCCAGCCAGTTATACTCGCATTACTTCCATCCTGTATGTTCAACAATTCCTTAAAGTGTTCTCTCCATTTGCTCACTTTTTCTCCCTTCTCCACTAGTAATCTACCATTTTTATCTTTCACCCCCCTGCTAACTTCACTTCTGCCCTGTCTTACTCTCTTCACCTCTTTCCAGAACATTTTCTTACAGTCCCTCCACCTTACACTCAAATTCCTTCCAAATTCCTCATCCACTCTCTTCTTACTCTCTCATACTAATCTTTTCACCTTTCTCTTTCTTTCTACATATAACTCTCTCTTCCGCCTCTCAACTTCTTCCATGCCCCTATTTCTCATCCATTCATTGTATGCTTTCTTCTTTTGTGCCACAGCCTGTTTCACCTCTTCAGTCCACCACGCTGTTACTTGTACCCCCCTCCGTCTTCTCTTACTCCCACACACCACATCACATGCTGCACATATTTCGTCTGTAAATATCCTGCACACACCTTCCACGTCCCCCATCTGCTCCAATTCATATTTGCCCAATCGTTCCTCCACTTCTCTATTATACTCTGCCTTTTTCTCATCCTCTTGTAACGTTTCCACTCCTCGCAACTACTCCTTCCTCTTGTCTTTCCCTTCTTCTATTTCTCCATCTTACTTGGATCCTAATTCTGGCCACCACCAAGTAGTGGTCAGAAAGACCACTTCCCCAACCTCTATAAGCTCTTGCATCCATTACACATCTTCGCATTCTTTCATCCACACACACATAATCAATCATTGCCTTCCTTTCATTCAGTTCACCACCCACCCTTCTCATCACTCGCCATGTATACCTGTGGATCATTTTATGCCTGAAGAGGGTATTGGCTATCACCAACCCCCTCCCGGCACAAATGTCCACTAATGCACTGCCATTCTCATCTATCTCAGCAGGCACACCCCACTCACCAACTATTCTATCCACCTTAAAATTCCCTACTTTACCATTCATATCACCGATCAAAAACACTCTCTCATTCCTTCCAAACTTTTCCATGCACACTTCCACATTTGTCCAGAACTCTTCTCTCTCTGTGCTTGTACGATCTTGCGTTGGTGCATACACACACACAATCGCCCACATTTGTATTTCAACTTTCAACCTTACCCACACAATCCTTGACCCAAGTGATCCATACTGTCTTATGCTCTTCTTCCATCTTTTACTCACAACTATACATGCTCCTTCCTTTGCCCTCTCATTCTCACCTACTCCTTCACTAACTGTAACGTACCTAATTTGTGCTTAACTTTGGATAAACAGACGGTACCTTTTCAAAAATCTTTAAAGTTTTTGAGAATACATTTTGATCACCGTTTGAACTTCAAAACTCATGTTAATAATTTGCTTGCTTGTGATGAACTGTTAAATATTCTCAAGAACCTAGCGGGTACTACATGGGGTGCTGACAGAAAATCTTTATTAATGGTGTATAAGTCCCTTACTCGATCAGAGCTAGACTATGGCGCACAGGTGTATGGCTCAGCGTCTGATGTCACGCTTAAAGGACTGAATGTGTTGCAAAATAAATGTTTGCGAATGTGTCTTGGAGCCGTACAGTGCACCCGTGTAGCTCATGTGGAAGTGGAGGCGAATGTGCCTCCCCTCCCTATTCGCCGTGAACATCTGGCATTGTCAGCTAGGACAACTAGGAAAAGTGTTATCAGCAATGTGGCCTGTACACCTGTCCGTCAATACCACCATCTTCTGTGGGGGGTGCGTCGGCCACTAGTCTTGCTGTTCGCCTCCACTTACTGACTCAGGAGCTTGGTGTGGACCTCAGTGACTGACAAGTTGGTGACTAAAACTATAGCACGTTCAGAGCCACTTGGTTTCACTGTTGATGTGTCGTGGCTCCCAGCACCAAAGACCAAGGCGCCGGAGGCGGAAGTCCACCACTTGTTTTGGAACATCATTGTGTGACACTTGGGGTCCACCAATTGTACATAGATGGCTCCAAGTTGAGTGAATGTGTGATTGCAAGTGTGTGGTCAACTGAATGTGCCCTCAGGTATCGGTTGCCGACTCACACATCTGTGTTTACCTCCGAACTTTTTGCTATTGACAAAGCCATAGACTATGCTATCAGTTCTAGGCATAACTCATATGTCATATTTTCAGATTCAAAATTAGCTCTTGAGGCAATTGCTTCTTGTACTATGGACTCGAATGAGATTCGGGGCAGCATTATTAATAAATTGCATTTGTGCAGCAAGTCCTTCATGCTGATCTGGGTGCTTGGACATATTCATTTTTACGGCAATGAGAAGGCTGACATACCTGCAAAAGAGGCCATAGAGCTCGAGGAGACTTGGGACGATCCTCGTGATCTACGGTCGAGTCTCTTTCTCAGAAAGAAGTCAATAAATCCTCTGTGGCAAGGTCAGTGGACCAGACTTAATATTCCAACTTTTAAGCCGTACCTGGGCGACTGGGATACTGCTAACCATCCCAGTCCCCTTGAGGGAAAAGTCCTGGCGTGATTATGGCTTAATGCCAGCGTTTTAACTCATATGAAACCTTATATGGAAAGATGCTTCCTAACACACTGTGGCATCTGTGATCCGATGTTATCTATCAGTCATATCATCCTTCGTTGTCTGCGATTTATTCATGAACGCACTTCACTTATAAATTACTGGGGGCAGCAGATGTCCCATTCACCCTTTCCACCATCCTGGGTGATGGGGATATTGTTATGACTGATAAATTGATGGCTTTCGTGAGAGAGACCGGACTGTTCAGAGTGGTGCAACTTTTTTACTGTATGGTTTTGGTTTTTATCGACTGTAAATATGAAAATATTATACTGTTAAATAAAGTTGACAGTTGACGTATTTGAAATAGTTCCTGCCTACATCATACCTATTTCTAATATAGATGTCCCCTACATTAAACCCGGTTCCTCGCCTGACAGTCACCAGCTGATGAGTGCAAGTGTGCAATATAGAAAGGTATTGGGCATTTGCAGTCGATGGTGGTCTGTTGGGTGAGGTCCTTCACTTATTGTACATACTATGTAGATACATTATAACATCTTGTTTAAGTTGTCCTAATTAGGGCCG